>NC_050175.1:38040891-38265891 GCF_008315115.2 Sander lucioperca
AAGTAAGGATTTTTTTATTGTCCCCCCATTTTCAGGCTGAGGAACGCCATGGCAATGTGGAGGAGAGACTGAAGCAGCTGGAGGCCCAACTGGAGGAGAAGAACCAGGAACTGCTCAGGGTGAGGAAGAGGGGAATTCTGCTGTCACTGCACTTGGCTTACTCCTCACAGTTTTACTGCCATTAGGACACTCTCAACATGTGAACCTTGTTATTAAAATGCTGTTTTTGTGTTTGTATAGGCACGGCAGCGAGAGAAGATGAACGAGGAGCACAACAAGCGTCTGTCAGAGACGGTTGACAAGCTCCTCTCAGAGTCCAACGAGAGACTCCAGCTTCACCTCAAAGAGAGGATGTCTGCTCTGGAGGATAAGGTGCCTAATACACAATACTACATTCTTTGCCATAATCGATATTTGTTGTTCCTCCACTATGTGTGTCCCATGACTAGGTGGTAGGGCTGGACGATTTTGGCTAAAATCATAATCACGATTAATCAAACAAGTTACCTCGATTACGATTATTGAACATTATTTTAAATTTTTTTTCTTTTCTTATACTGTAAATATGTTCACGGTTATTTTTTCTAATGAAAGAGTGAATAATCCTATCTTTGTGATTCTAAAATAAGGAAACAACACACAGATAGCAATTAATGCTTATCTATTAAATATTTCAAACAACTGAACTGAAATCTACAACAGTAGATTTTACAATGAAATAAAAATGTCTTAAAAAAAAGACAAAAGTTTTAATGTTAAAAAAAAAAAAGTTTCCTAAAAATGGTCGCAGACTGGACGGGGCGGAGTCACGTGACTACACACGCGGCGGCCGTAATATGTTTTAAGGGGAAAGTACATTAACACACAGTGGGCGGCCGCGGAAATATTAATAGGATTAAAAGACCGAAATAACCGACTTGGTAAAATGACGTCGGTTATAGGCTCTGAATTTCTGTTACGATTATTTTTCGATTAATCATCCAGCCCTACTAGGTGGTAATGACATATGTCATGGTTTATGGATAGTTTCTCAGTCAGCTAATTCCTGTCTCTTTTCAGAATGCCCTGATAAGAGAACTGGAGCACACCAAGAAGTTGATAGAGGAGTCTCACCACGAAAAGGTAAGGGATTGTTTAAAGTTCATTAGATTCTGCCCCCGTGTCTGTGGCTTCTGATGTGTTTTGATTATTGGAGTTGCTCAAGTGATGTTGGTTGCAGACTTTGTATCTCCACCAAATGATCACTATGTCTGTAAACGTCCTGTCCTATAGGAGCAGCTCCTGATCCAGATTGAGACCATGAGGGCAGAGAACGAGCAGGGAAGGAGCAGGAGCAACTCCCTACTACATGGGTAAGCCAGTTAACTTCAAGAGTTCACGGTTTCAGCTAGGGCTGTACAGTTTCATACATCAATCTATCCTATTGTTAAACCAGCTACATTAAATCCAGTGCAATATTTGTTCAGGGTTACAAGTCTCCGAGACCTTGTCTGTGTGTATGTTCATGTTCATTTTCTGTTGTTATACAGTATGCTTTGTTTCCTTACTTGGGTGTTTATGCCATTTGTGGTAATGTTTAATGTATGCTTTTTTGGTGTTAATCATCGTATGTCTAAGTCCTCTTTTTTATATGAGCTACCCAGGGATGCAAAAAGAATTTCAGCCCTGGCTGACAATAAAGTTGTATTGTAATCTAAATTTTACGATCACAAAAAACAGATTCATTGAAAAAGATGTTTTTGCACATTACGTTACTGTTATTTTGTCTTGTGTTCTAAATGGAAGAAAAAAAGTCAAACGGGAGGGAAATGTCACAGTTCAAGGTGTTTTCACTGTTTTTTAAGTTCAATAACTGCAACGTCTTTCCAAAAGTCAACGAGTAATCGTGTTAAATAATCGTGATTTCAATATTGACCAAAATAATCGTCATTATGATGTTATTTTTCCATAACCGAGCAGCCCTAGTTTCAACCTCTAACTTCTTAGCGTCCCTCTGACTGGTTTTTATGTGTTTTTTCCCCCCCAGACGGTCTCAGCTAGGCAGCACTCCAGATTTCAGGTATCCAGTGTCAGCTTCCTCAATGATGGACAGTAACTCGGACCATTACGGCAGCGCTCTTGTGCTGAGACGGCCTCAAAAGGGACGGATCGCAGCGCTCCGGGACGAGCCGTCCAAGGTGAGCTCCCAGCTCATCTGATATTAAATGCGTCAGGCTGTTGGCAGATTGGCCATTTAATTAACTTACTTCTTAACTTTAGAGAACATCTCCGTGTCCACGGGATTTAGGCTGAGACTTTAGCATAAACAATGAGCATCTAATCAAATGACAAAGTGAGAACGTGGTGTGTGTCTAGTGTGTCTAGGTTTAGAACATTTGAAAAGAAAATTGGCAAATTCTTATAAGTTGTTTAACAACTTGCAAATTAAACAATGAAGGTTTTCTTGTGATCTTTCCTCCTTTATTAAATAATTGAATTTACTGGAAGCTTTTCTTTATTTTATTTTTGTGTTGTCTTCCTCGTGACGTGTGTTATTTGTATCATGTGCCTTTTTCCTACTTTCTTCTACCTGTTTCAGTTCTTTTTGTTGACGTTATTCTTCTCCATTTCTTTCTGTTTGCCTCCACTCTGGACATCAGCGACATGTAAGTCAGTGTGGTGGAGATAACCGTGACAGTTACTTGTGTCTGTGGTGCATTAATGACAAATATCCAGCTAACCTCCTTTTCTCCCTGTCTTTTTCTCCTGTTCTCCCAACAATATCCTTTTCCTGCTTTCAATATCTGATTTACTCTTGGTATCCTTATCTCTCCCTCCATTTTTCGCTCTCCTGTTTTACACCTGTATGAATGAATCCAGGTGCAGACTTTGAACGAGCAGGAGTGGGAGCGCATGCAGCAGGCCAACGTGCTGGCGAATGTGGCCCAGGCCTTTGAGAGTGACATGGACGCCTCGGACCTGGAGGAGGATAGAGAGACGATATTCAGCTCGGTGGACCTGCTGTCGCCTGGTGGCCAGGCTGATGCACAGACCCTCGCCTTAATGCTGCAGGAGCAGCTGGACGCTATCAACAATGAAATTAGGTACCAGCAGCCACACAGCTACCAGAACAAGAACACCAAACCTTGTTTCATGTAACCTTAGTCTGGATCAACAGAATCACATTTCCAGGATAAGTGCCTGTTAGGATAATTATTTATCAAAGAATGGACAAAATCACTGGAGTTCTCTCAATGTTCGTTTTTACTTGCAAGTAGAGTCAGCTTTACAGCACTTCAGCGCAAGTACAGAACAATGACTGTTGATAGTCTTTAACAGTAGCTTTTTATAGGGAAAAGGGTATAACATCACACAAAGAGAAACTTTATCATCTCTGGTCAGGCTTGACGTCTCGTCCGCATGCCCTGCCCTCAGGGGTTTTCTGTGCTTTCCACAAGGTCAGTGATAGTCATGATTATCACATGAGAAACAGAAATGAATGCACAGTTTCTTATGCAAATAGTTTAACACTAAAATTAAGCAAAGACTATAGCAAGCATAACTTTTCTAACAGTGCCTGAATGTCTCTCCGCTTCCGTTCTCTGTGTGTTGCCGTTCTCAAACTCCGTTAGCTTAGGGAAACAACAACTATGTTCGAGCTAACAAGCTACACGCTGAAAATGTCAAGTTTTGAAGAATTTGGATCATGCAGCAAGGCAGGCCTGCTTGATTCTTTCGGGGAGTGATTGTAAAGATATACAAAAAATATGTTGACGGCATTTATTATCCAACTGGGACGTTTTGGGACTGGTTGGTGGGATTGCTGTGGACGAAGTACACACGGCGATACACTGGTAAGAGCCAATGACGTGATGTATCCAGCTAATTTAAATAGTTCAGGTTAGTGTATTGTTTGAACAGTTCACTTCATTTAATATTGTATGTGGCATTTTCTTTAGCGGGGTGCAAATGTTCCACTAAAACAAGTTCCTTCCCGAGACTATTTAGCAGAGCCACCGTCGCTGCGTCCGGAGGTTAGCGCCGCCCAAGACGACTGTGATTGGTTTAAAGAAATACAAACAACCCAGAGAGTTTTTTCTCCTATCCCAGAATGTATCTGTGGTGTAGCCAGACCTTCCTCCACAGCACTGGGGAGATAGGTCTGGCAATGTGAGACTAATTTACCTTATCTTTTTCCATCAAAATGTCTAGTGTGTTATTTTGCTTCACCTACTCCTTCCTTTATCGTTGCAGAATGATCCAGGAGGAGAAGGAGAGCACAGCCATCCGGGCAGAGGAGATTGAGTGCAGGGTGGGCAGCGGCGATAGCCTGGGAGGACGTTTCCGCTCCATGAGCTCCATCCCCCCGTCACTTTGTGCGGGCTCCTCGTTTGGCGACTCTCCCCCAGGCTCTGGCCACTCCACCCCCAGACGCATTCCCCGCAGCCCCAACAGAGAAATGGACCGCATGGGTGTCATGACCTTGGTAAAACTTTCTTTACTTTCCAATGTTCCCAAACCAGGATCATACAACTGCACCGAATACCACATTTATCTTCCATTCTGAAATGCCTCATTCAGTTAACGCTAGTATAGACCGAAACACCGTGACGTCCAGAGCATGTTCTTCCATTTAAGCTTTAAAACTGCCTTCCCATGTTGATTTTGTGTATTTATGCTGTCTCCTCCCATCAGTGTGGTTAGTGTACTAATATGTTGTGTGTATGTATAGGAGTATGTAACCATGTGCATATGTAACTGCCCCTTGCTCGTAGCACTATTGCTATGACCCCTACATCATCCAGAGCTCCCTCTCCCAGCAGACAGTAACTTACCTGCCCTATGGTGCAACTGGCTTCAGTTCCCCCCCTCAACCCTATAACTGTGCACCATACTTTCAGGTACCTGCAGATCTTTCCACAGCTCCCTGCCTTCCCTCCCTGGGTGGGTGCAGTCTGCCTCTTCCTCTCCGTTCTGTTCCTTTTGATATCTCCAAATACTAATAATAGATACTTTCCCCCCCCCCCCCCATTGTGTCATCACTTTGCTCCGAGAATAATTGCGGTTACACATTTGTCGTGCAGAAGGACCTTGTTTGTGAAACAAACAAATTCTTCTTATTCATAACATAATATAACCTGATTTAGTTAAATTTTACTAAATCAAGTTATATTATGTTATGAATGAGAAGAAATAGATAGATAGATGGAAAGATAGATAGATACTTTATTCATCCTGAAGGACATTTTAGGCATCCAGTAGCTTAGACAACCATAACACAACAAACACATAAACACATATATCACACATACATAAGAGTCAAAATAAAAATAAAAATCACTCACAGAAATGCAATGACCATGATAAGGTGCCATGGTAGAGTGTGTGCAATGGTGGTAGTGCAAAAGTGAACAGTGCAGGGATTGAACAGTGCAATAGATTATTATTAAATATTAACTATGACTATGAAATATTAACTGGCTATGAATAAGAACAATATATAACAGGGAATAAATTATAAGATGTAGAGGTTATGACCACCAATTAGGTTGTTTGTGGTCTGTAGGGGGTCTTTCAGTGGCTACAGATGATAAATTGTCTCGTTAAATACTGGCATTTTTTCACACATACGCCAAGCTAGTGAGTGTTTAAAAGAGCTGTAGGTTAATCTGTGATAGTCTACATAGTGAAAATAGTTAAGTGCTTCACAGGTTATTTAGCAGGTAGACAAAAAGGCATCATTTGATTAATTTAAGCTCTGTGAGAGCAGAGTAACACCCAAAGAGTGGATGCTCAGACCAATCTTGGTCTTGTATGAATATTCTAGTGAATATTTGAACAATGTGTTTAAAGGGACACACATTTCAACAGTCACCAGAATTCCCTTTTATGGTGAAAACCAGCAGAACAAAAACGTTGTTTTGGTTTAGAAACTGGAGAGCACACACCCCTTCTGCACCTATGAGCTCTTCCTGCTCCCCTGTGTTACATCTGGAGCTCCAGTCGACGCGCAGGACGGCCTTTCTTTTGACCACAGTTCAGTGTAACAGGCTGCCACCGATATGTTATTCTATATTAGGTAATGCTGACTCTTGGGGCCTGTTTTACAGTCATCTCGCTGTGCTGTACACTACACAGCATTAACAATTAAGAAAAACAAGTTAACATTTGCTAAAACTTGTAGAGCCATGTCATAGGGCTGCTCAGTTATGGAAAGAATCATATTTTTGATTATTTTGGTTTATGTTGAAATCACGATTATTTAACACGATTACGCATTCATTTTTGGAAAGATGTTGCATTAATTGAACTTAAAAATAAAACAAAAGTTGAACAGTGAAAACACCTTGAACTGTGAAATTTCCCTTAATACTTTTCCCGTTTTTCATTGATATTATTTTAATTACAAAACGGTATGTGCAAAATAATAGTTTTTCTCGATTATATTGTTTTTGTGATTGTCAGGAGCCGAAATCGCGATCAAAAAGTCACATTAGGAACATTGATAACACCCCGCCTGCCTTTTGGAATAACTGTAGGTTCTGGAGGCACTACAGTATAATGCCATTGGTTTCCCTGTTAACACTGGAGCTGGTGTTGTTCATCCGTCAGTCCTTTCAGGAATTTGTTATCTTGCGATTGCAAGAATTAACTAAAGTTTTAGAAGCTCCTTTTATGTTTGCAGTGTGTCATATTTGTTGAAGTTATGGATACAAAATCTAAGTCACCTAATTCAACTGTTGTAGTGAAGAGCTGGCACACTGTTCTGCTGAGTGAGGAATTTAAGGAATTTAAACAGTTCAAGAAGTTTATCGACTGAGGGCTGTAAAGCATTGCAGACATGAAAGGAGTGCTGCTTTAACTTTGGCAGATAATGTCTAAGAAATGACTGTCAGCCATGTCAGCCTTAACACAGTTCTGTTTTTAATCTTGGTAAACTATCACATCTGTCGTTAAAGCGTGAGTGAAACTAGTCAAAAAGTCGTAATTCCTAAATAAGAAAACACTAGAAGAAAAGGAACATTTTGGGTGATTAAATAAACTCTCCTCACCCCCTCAATTTCCTCTTCCTGTTTTCCTTTTATAGCTCACTAATCTTTTCCTTGCCCTGGCCTCAGTGTGACAGTTGAGAAAAGGAAATGAGTGATTAGGTATTTTCCTCCTGGGGGCACCAGAAACACCCATAGAAATGTGGCACGCTGATGGTTTATTTGCTCTGCTAATGCCAGGCCTGTGAGGAATGCAGCGGGGAAAGAAACCCTCCCCCCTTTTACGTGCACAGTGGAAAATATGACTAGAACAGCTCTGGTTCATAAATTCAGGTATGTTATAGAACATAAAGCAAAACCAGTCATAACGTTAAAGCTAACTGGTTTAGAGCTGAGAGAGTGATTTCAGCACTCTGGTCTTAATCAGATGCACTTGCAGAAGTGCTGCTTGCCTATCAATTATTCAAATAGATTTCATCAAGGCTTTGATTCCTCTCCTCCCTCTGATTTCCTTGAGCTAGGCTGCACCCATCCTCCCTCCCTGACCCAACCTTCAGCGTGGTTGTTTTGCAGTGTCTCCTGCTCGGGTGCGGTGATGCTCCTGCAGACTTTATTTTCCCAAGAACTGCACGTTTTCACTGCACAACTCACAACTAAACTGACAATTTATCTGGGTCTCTAGAGTGTGTGCTCGATGGTGTTTTAAGCCTCCAGCGTCGCCTTCCGGGCAGCTAACCTTAACACCAAACGTAACCATTGCCGCGCTGCCTGGAAGGCGTCATTGGGGGCTTAAAACACCAAACGTGTGTGTGTGTGTGTGTGTGTGTGTGCGTGGTTAAATCTTTTTCTGATTTCCTGCTGTTGTGTGTTTGTGCATGGCTTGTTTTCCACCGCCGGTCTGTTGTGCGTCTCACTAACTGCTTTTCTCCTCTCTCCTTTTTTGCCATGCTTCAGCCTAGTGACCTGCGCAAGCACCGCAGGAAGGTAAACTAGAGACCTGCTTTACTGGGCTCTGTCGGCTACCTGTCTATTATCCTCACTCCTCTCCTCTGCCAACTTTAGCCCCAAGTGTAATCAACAATGTTCAGAATTAGTTTCTTCATCCCCTCCTACAATGTACCATCCTGTGCAAATTGAAACTCCTCACAGCACACTCAAAATCCCATTCCTGAACATATAAAGGTGTTACAATCAAATCATTAGAGACTCCTGTTATGATCACCTTTTGTGGTGACCTTTTTCACCATTTTCTGACATTTTATAGACCAAACAACTAATCGGTTAACCGAATGAAAATAATTGTTAGTTGCAGTCCTAAATATATTCCTGCTAAAGTGTATTATTTACAGTGAGCTATCTCGTATTGATATATAGCATGTATGTACTGGTCACAGACCACTGGGAGTGTAGTTCCTTGGCGCATACAAAATATATAGTGTAACTTTAATAAAGCAGCTTTCCACTTAGCTGTGTGTTAAATCAAGGATGTTGTCATCATGTCTTTGCCTCACTTCTGTACGGAGTGAAATTGGAAAGATCTCACTCTTTAACACGCGTCTCTCTCACTGTTATGCAGTCTGCTCAGGATGACAAGGCCACCATCCGATGTGAGACGTCACCGCCCACCACTCCACGCTCCATGCGCCGGAACAGAGAGGCAGGGCATGCTGCCAGCCATGAGGACATTAGAGACATTCGAGGGTAAGTCCTGTGCCTGTCGCCTGAAGGAACTGGAATTTTTTCTTAGCTCTTCAGTCCGTCTCCCCGTTCACGATTTGTCTATCGATTCTCTCTATCTTATCACGGAATTCAATACCTTTTAGGCACCGACCGAATTGCCTCCTTAGTATTGAGTTTTGAAAAATGCCTCGTTATTAAATACCAAATTCCAATACCTAAGGAGCAAATCTCATCAGCGCCAGTGAGCCAAGAAGCATGCCGCATGCTTCTACCAAGATCTAATAATGCGTGGGATTGGCTGTCGTTACACGTCTCAGAGGCGTGCAGGAAAAACTCTCCGTTACGCACAGAGACGGGGCTCACGTAGTAGGAGCTGAAAAATACATGAAAAGATTTGTGCCGTAATGTTATTTCTTTTTGTTAAAATGGATTTTTATAAAATTGGTATCAGGAACCGGTTTCAAAGTCACGGTATTGGTATCTGTAACGGTATCGGAAGTTACCCAGCCCTACTAATCACTAAACCTTTGCTCTCATAGTCTGGCTGGCCTGCAGGACGGCCAGGGTAGTAACCCTAGCAGTAGTAACAGCAGCCAGGACTCCCTCAACAAAGCAGCCAAGAAGAAGAGCATCAAGTCTTCAATTGGACGCCTCTTTGGGAAGAAGGAGAAGGGCCGACCCAGCATTCCCGGCAAGGACTCCTCCAGCCAAGGTCAGGCACTAGGAACAGGGTTGTTATTCCAGCACAGCACATGTTTATGTTAATGTAATGCAATTCCACACTGCCACTATTGCCGTGTTCCTGCTCCTGTCAGATCTCTGAACAAGGTGTGTGTTTATGTTCCTAGCTGGCACTCCTGAGTCAGAGAGCTCTCCTAAGGATGGCTTAGGAATGGGCACCCTGGGGGGCCCTGCAGAGAAGAACAGGAAGCTGCAGAAAAAGTAAGTGTCTTCCTAACCGTCCCCCCACACCCTCTGCTGTCTCCACAATTTATGTAGACTGAAAATGAAAATGTTTTAAGATGATTACCACCCTAATATACAGGATGTAGGGATTCCCCTAGGTTGACTGCTTTAAGGCGCTGACACACATAGCCGATTATCGGCCATCGGACCGTTTGGCAAGGTCGGTGACTCGAGTCTGTTCAGTGCGTCGTCCATCGGAGGAGCCGTCGGCCTTCATTTTGGCCGACCCGACATGCTCAGTCAGAGACAGGGCAGTCGGGACTCGCCCGGAAATGGGGAGCGGATGAGCCTCTCAAAATCTGACAAAAATCTTTTAAACTGACCTTTGTTGATCTGAAATGAAGACAGATTCAGCAACTGCATGGCCTATTTCTCTCTTAAAATGTTTTCAGAAACACGTTTCGGTGAACTATTTTAGTACAATATGAGATCGTATTCTGAACGAGCCGCCATGACAGTCTGGCTGTGAATTTCCGGAGAAAAAAGACCCACGTGACGCGTTCGTCCAATCAGCTGCTGGTTTTCATTTTCTGGGAAACAATACAGAGCAGCGCCGCCTGCTGCTATGGAGACGTATTACGTTTCACGCACGCGCAGAGCGTACGCTCAAGTCGGCGTCGGCTCAGTGTGTTTTGAGGCATTTTTTTTGACCTCGGGGACCCGACTGATCAGTCCGATTGGCTTTACTGTCGACTGTCGGCCGTCTGGTTGGTGTGTAACCTCTCTTAGCCTGGCGGATGGGTGGGTGGATAGTGCTCATACCACCACACTAAATTCCATTCTGAACTTTAAAGTTTCTTTAAATATGTATCGGTTACTTTTCGAAATCCACATAAACCACACTTGTCACATTTAAAGATCGTTCATCTGTTACTCCCGTTGCTTTCTTACAATCAATGTAGCATTTAAAAGGCTGCTTTTTAAAACAGAGTCCCACGTAGTGCTCACTTCACATAAAACGCTACATTACATCACTTCCAGCAAACTTCACGAGGAACAACGAGGGCAAAGCGGCATCACCGATCGGTTTAAACCAAATAGTCTCTGATCTAGCTCAGCTACAAAACACAGAATCCGTCAGCACTGTGGAGATCAATCTGAGATCAATGCGAGACTTCCGGTAGGCTAACGTTACCAACAACGTTAGCTTCTCTTCACCTGTTCAACTGACTCTAGCAGTTTAGGTAACACACTCGACTGTCCTGCTGTTACAGATGTGAACTAACCACAGACAGTTGTCTCATTCAGTGACTCTCGGCGGTGTGTCGCTGAAGAATGAATATACACACATGTATATTTGGCGTTATTTTTGGCATTAAAAAAAAAAAAATCTGTACAATTATAGAGGAAAACCTGGGATGCCTATATTGGTGTACACTGTTAATAATATCCATGAGTGTTATGTTGTCGCCCTTGTGCTCCTGCTGCAGTCCAGGTCGGGCTCACATGCTCATCACTCCCCGCCACCTGGCTCACGCTTACTCCTATCAGCTCATCTTCTTTCCATTCCACACCCAGTCATTTCCATCACAGTTATCTCCCATAACTATTTTATGTCCCCCCCCCCCTCCCCCTTTTCATTCTTAGTTTTGTGCAGCCATATTGCAAACACCATAAATGTTGTTTTGCCTTCATGCTTAAATCAGTATCCGTTCATTCTTTCTATTTATTGTTTTGTCAACCTCCCTCTTCTTTTTTTTATCATCCCCTTCTCATTCCATGTGTAGTCCAATGACAGGGTAAGTTGGTTCATATTGCTTTTGCTTTGCCTTATCTTCTTTCCACTCTTGGCTTCAAGTTGACCTCACCAATAACTCTGAGGACCCCAAACAACTGTCCCCTCGAATGTCTGATGGCTTTTCCATGCTGCTCTTTACCTGCTTTCCACAGAGGAGCTTAACTAACAGGAATGTGTGTGTGCTGATTTTTAGTGAGTGACACATTTTCCTCTCGCAGTTTTCCTGTTGGAGCATGAAGTTATGCACTACAAGTAAAGGAAAGATCATGGAAATAATTGAACCAAATAGTTGCCTTTTTGTGAGTTTTGTTGTACGTAAGTTTGAAAAAAAAAATATCATATGATACACTTTAGGACAATCGCTGTGTTGCTGTGAATGTCCTCCGAATTTATTTGAAGCTAAGTTGTTAGTTAAGAACATGCTTTTGGACATATGACATCTTTTTATAATGGCAGATCTGCCCAACAGAGGATGAGCTTGTCCTTATCAGTGATATGGGGCACACAGCCCCATCTAGTGGCCAAGTACAACCACTTTCTCTATGTTATAGCATCAGTTAAGACTTGTTTTTACTTACTTTTAGAGAACCTAAATTAGAAACTGCCTTTCAACATCCCTAAAACCCTTTCAGGGATTCTCTGCTAAATGGCATTGTTCCTTCATTACATACTGAGAATGTGCATGAAACGGATGTACAGAATATAGAGAGTTTTCCTGCCCTAAATACTTCCCTTTATGCATGTTAAGTCCCCTACATTCGTAGAGGAATGCATCCATACTAAAGTCATTTTCTAAGTGGACTCTCAAAGCACTGGTTCTGGGAGAAAACTATTTTGACTTCTGACTAATGAAGTTCCTCAATCCTGAATCCAGTCATCTTCCAGAGGCTTAACAAAAGACCCATCTGGTTAAACCTGAATAGTCAAAGCTTGAAAAGGACTGGGGAGGCTTTGACAAACAGTGTTTTAATGCCATTCTGTCAAAGGTTTTCCAGATGAGTATGTCTCTGTTTGAGTCTTCCTGGGTTTCAACTTCTTTGTTTTCTCTCAAACTCCTGCTCTCTGTTTGGAGTATGCATGTCTCTGGGTTTGTGTGCATATCTGTTCTAAAGGTGACTTTGATAGGGTGCATATTGGGAGTTTATGATGGATTTGGGTGTATGGCTATGTTTGTAGGTTTTTGGGCAAGTGAACACTTTTGGATGTTGGCTTAAATATATATTTTGTGTCTCAGGCATGAATTACTGGAGGAGGCTCGCATGCAGGGCCTGCCTTTCGCCCAGTGGGACGGACCAACTGTTGTGGTTTGGCTGGAGGTACGACACAGACGCAATTGATCTGAAACCCATTCAAACCAGTAACGCGACCATCAGCATGTTAACCGATGGCACTGTTTCTCGTCTGCCCCCTTCTTCTTCAGCTGTGGGTGGGCATGCCAGCCTGGTACGTGGCTGCATGCCGTGCCAACGTGAAGAGCGGAGCCATTATGTCGGCGCTATCGGACACAGAGATCCAAAGGGAGATTGGTATCAGCAACCCGTTACATCGTTTGAAACTTCGTCTGGCCATCCAGGAAATCATGTCTCTCACCAGCCCTTCTGCCCCGCCAACATCAAGAACGGTACTTTTGGCTTTCTTTGTTCTGTTGGGTCGATGTGTTCTGTAGGTAACGCACACATGTTTTTCACCTTAATACTAATAATATTGAGGTACTTTGCCTATCCAAAGTCTTGATGTTGCCTTTAAGCTCTCTGTCTACATATTCTTGAGCATGCCACTTGTTTTTTACAATAACATTTTAATTACTTATTTTCTTATCATGTACTAATGATGGGAACTTGATTATTTTGCTAACATTGATAACAATAAATGAACAAAGCTTTCTTGATCTCTCCATTCCGCTCTCTTTTTCTGTCCTCCATCACTCTTCTCTCTTTACAAACTTCTCTCACTTTTAATTGGGGGGTGGCGAATGATCAGACCACAGGAAACGTTTGGGTCACACATGAAGAAATGGAAAGTTTGGCAGCCACACCTCCCACGGTTAGTCTACCCTGATTGGCTGGGCACTGGTGGCTTCTTGCTTCTGTGATGGTGACTGTCGGGACTCGTTCCAAGTTGCCTTCAGGACAGACCAGACTTTACTATTGTAAACTGCATATATTAATGTTTTACACTTTGTCACAGTTTAGTTGATCAGTCCATTATTAATCTGGCTTAATGCCGTCTCACTAGGCAACTTGAAACAAGGCCTTATTCTTTGTGGTTTATTTTTCTTTCCTCGGTGTTGGTATTAGTAGTTTTCTTGTCTCTTCCTTTAGACCTTACATACTGTATGTGTGTCTCAGCTTTAACATTAGTTGGTGTTTTGAGTGTATGTGTGTTAATGCTGTATAATTGCTTAGAAAGACACCTACTGCTAAGTTTACTGCAGTTTCTACGTATGAATAAATAATACTTGAGCCAGCCAGAACAAGGTATCTAAAATGGCAGAAGAACAAGAGGGAATAAGCATGAAAGACTTCCTCCCACTGTCCCCCTTAACTGTTTATTTCTTAAGATAGCTTTTTCTGGACCAGTGTAATTTATTAGGGCTGGGCGATATGAAGGTATATACAGCGAGACAATATAGATTTGTCCGCTTTTTGGCTTACCCTTTCCTGAGGTAGCTTCTCGCTCCAATATATCTTGTCATATTAAAACCATTGTGGGCTGCTTTACTTCACTATCTTTTATTTTGCATATGATTTTTTTCATTGATTTTTGAATCAATTTGATGAAATAATTTTGATCTGCCTAAAACAAAAACACTTCTGTTTTTTTATTAAAAACTATAGTTTCTCAATTGATTTTCAGAAGTATATTTACGAGATTTATTGATAATTAAAAAGGTAAACTACATAATAGTAATAATCCGTAATAGAGGAGTTTATCCATATCGCCCACTCCTACAATTGACGTCTTAAGGTTTATTTGTCCGACTTGCTGTTATTTCACTTTGACTTATATTTTCCACATTAAGCTGCTCTAACCAGCACTGCTGCCTCACTAACCCCTCGCCTTTCTGTTCTTCTCACCATGCTCACTCTAACCCTGCTAAAACCAGGAGGATGACGAGGGTAGCTGGGCCCAGGTTTGCACACATTCCCCCAAAACCCACCTATACTCCTTCTATAAACCTTCTGAACTCTACTATTCTTAACACCATCTTTTAGTCAGCGTTGGTTCTTTTTAAGTATCTTATAAAAGAGAGGTCACAGTTTTTCCTCTGTATTTATTTCCAGATCATTTTTCACAGAGGGGGCAGTTACAGCAAGCATGTTTGGAGTGGTCCATTAACATTTTTCAGTTTTGCCCCTTAAATGTGGTTCACAGCAGAACCATTTGAACTGGTATTCACACTGAATACTACTGTGGTTGTGTTTGTTAAGCTTGATTTAGGGTTCTGCGTTAAATCTACGCTGTAGGTACGTACGTAGGTACTCTTCGCTTTTACCCCTCTTGTTGGTCAATTTACAGCCCAGTTGGGCTTAGGGATGGGTATCGATACCCTTCCCTAGTTGGGGTCCTTTCTTTTTTTTATCCAAAGGCAGTTGCTGCTTCGCTCTGCAGCCTCTGACAGTGACCTGGTGGCTTGTCTTAGGCCTGTCCTTGGACTCCCATCCCTTTCAGCAGCCTAAAGAAATCTTCATTGTACAAAAATATCCTAATTTTCAAGAACTGGCCCAATCTACCCCTGGCAATACAGGGCAGCAGTTTTCAGAGTACATTATGTGCTTACATAATTGCAAAAGGGTTCTCCAATGTTTTCTCAGTTAGCCTTTTAAAATGATATCAGATTAGTAACCAGAATGAGCCTTTGGAACATTGGATGAATGGTTGTTGATAATGGGCAATGTAGATATTGCATTAAAGATCAGCCACTTCTTTCTACAACAGCCGAGAACCCTTTTGCAATTATGTAAGCACATAATGTAATCTGAAAGCTGCTGCCCTGGTTAAAAAAACAATGCAACTGATCTCAGCTGGTATTCTGTCTGTAATGGAGAGGAATGGAAATGTCTAAGTGACCCCAAACTTTTGACCGGTAGTGTATATATTATAATACATTTATTAAATATAGCATTTTTTACAGAACAAAGTCGCAAAGTCCTTCACAAGAGTAAAACTGTTAAACATTAACATGAGACAAAGGCCTGTTCAAATAGGTGAGTCGACAGCTGCTTTTTAAAAGCCTCCACAGAGCCCACAGACCGTATAAGAAGGTCGTTCCACAGTGTGGGAGCCACCACTTCAAAGGCACGGCCACCTTTTAGTTTTTTAGTCGAGCGCAAGAGACCACCAGTAAGACCAGTAAGTGACCTACTGGTAATACAAGGATGGAGCAGGTCAGAGATACACACAGGTGCCTAACCATGCAAGGCTCTGTACGTCTGAACAAATGAATCCTGAACTTGATGGGAAGCCAATGTAAAGAAGATAAGATGGGTGTATCATTCTTATTTTAAAAAACTACCGACGTAGAAAATGTGTGTGTATATATATATATATATATATATATATATAATTTTTATACTATCCTGGCTTAGAAATTAGTCTGTTTTCCATCTTTTCAACTCACTCTCACAAATCCTTGTTAAGCCATCTCTTTTTTGACCGTAGACTTTGGCGTACGGAGACATGAACCACGAGTGGATTGGTAACGAGTGGCTGCCCAGCCTGGGTTTGCCGCAGTACCGCTCCTACTTCATGGAGTCCCTGGTGGACGCCCGCATGCTCGACCACCTCACCAAGAAAGACCTTAGGGGACAGCTCAAAATGGTGGATAGCTTCCACAGGTAAATCGCAACAACTAAAGGATAACACAAGTGTTATTTCATCTTTTTATTCTTAATGGATGCCCTGAAGAGACCAACATTAACACTACATTTATCCCACATAACTAGTATTGTCTGTGTATCCAAAGCTTTGTCTCATTCCCTTGTGCCATAGACCTCGATTGTTGTCCAAAAACTGTTAAACTTAAAACGGGGCCATGCTGTTACATTGGGAAGTACTAATGTAAAGTACTAATGCGAAAGAAAGAATGTACGTCAATGTAACAAGTAGATTTTTGCCAAGGTAACAACTGATGGGGATCCAAATAAACAACTGTGTTTGTGTCCGTGCAATAGGAACAGTTTTCAGTGTGGAGTGATGTGTCTGAGGAGGCTCAACTATGACAGGAAGGAGCTGGAGAGGAGAAGGGAAGACTGTCAGCTGGAACTTCAAGGTAACACACACCCGGCTGATTTGTGAGCACAATTTAAATTCTAGAGATTCAGTGACACGTGTGCCCGGTACCCACTTCTTTATCTGTTTAAATGACACTATAAGACTCCATGTTATACGTCTTCTGTGAATTACTTAGTGAATTTGTCTCGTTTTGGTCTTAATTGACTAAGAGAGTAATTTTTTGAATGCCTTTTCATGCTGAATGACTTATGAGCACATATCTGGTAAACACAAGATTTAAAGTACTGCTTTTGCATGATTCTTTGTGGAGAAACTCAGTTTTACAGCTCTCTGGAGTAAATTAACTAATCAATTGGTCAACAAAATCGTACGAGTAATAGACTTAAGAATTTCTTTAGTCGAGGACAGCCCTAATGTCTTCTCTGAATTACACTTAAGCTGGATCTGTCACTGTCCCCTCAGATGTGCTGGTGTGGAGTAATGAGCGTGTCATCAGTTGGATTCAGGCCATCGGGCTGAAAGAGTACAGTAGCAACCTTTACGAGAGCGGCGTCCATGGAGCGCTCCTCGCCCTGGACGAAACCTTCGATCACAACACCCTGGCCCTCCTGCTGCAGATCCCCACGCAGAACACACAGGTACACACAGCTGGTCAGCTGTTTCACCAACCAGAAAGCTCATATCCATATACAGTACATGACAAAATGTAAGTTGGTCTCCACCATTCATTTAGAGTTAAATGGGTGAATTTTCCTCCTCTTGTCTCTCTCTTCTAGGCCAGAGCAGCTCTCGAGCGTGAATACAACAGCCTGCTGGCCATTGGCACAGAAAGGAGAATGGAAGAGGTGACAAACATAAGCTGTTTTCTCATATGAACTCTGAGAATCAGGAACGGACGTGTCCGGAGATTCCCTTTCACACATGTAGCACACAACAGGAGATTGTCCATCTCAGATTCTTCTCACTTCCTGGAAATACTCCGTTTGATTTAGGCAATTGGTGGCGCCTGGGTGGAGCGTGCTGTAGGAAAGAGATGACGCGGATTACACCGCGGTCAACGAGCCGGTTTGTAATTTGGTCAAAAACGACAGTCTCTTGCCGTTCCTTGAAATTGTCTGATTTCAGCGTCGGCCCTTACTGACAGTAGTTCCCGAATCTCGTCGTCTCTCCAGTTAGATATTTTTGGTGGCATCTTCGTGTAAATCACTCTTCTTTTTCTTCGCCCTCGAATGTTTGTTTTATTCCCATTTCGTGCCAGCAGATTGATAGAAAGGTCATCAACACGCCCACTCGCTCGCTTTGAATTCTCCAGACAATGAGCTGCTCTATTCACACGTGCTCAATCGGACATTTTACAGATTTTGTACCCGGGAGCTGGCCACAAACATTTGCGTTATCACATACAGCTCCTCCGAATAATGTCTAGATACATTCAGGGTTGCAGTGCATGTGTGAAAGGGGCTTTAGACATACAGTAACAGAGTGAGAAATTAATTTTTTTTTTTAAATTTTAAATGACCGCTTACATTTTACACACCTCTCTCCATCTCTCCACCCTCCTCTTTCACGACCACCTTTCTTTTAGGATGACGATAAGAACTTCCGCCGAGCCCCTTCATGGAGAAAGAAGTTCAGGCCCAAAGACATGAGGGGGATGTCCTTGGGTGCGTCCGACACCCTGCCCGCCAACTTCCGAGTGACCGGTAGCAGCGCGGCATCTCCCTCCATGCAGCCAAAGAGGAGCCCGATGGACGGTAAGCAGAGGAAAGAGTGTCAGAAGTGTGTGCATGTGTATGTATGTAATAGTGCTCTGTCATTTCTGCTACTTGCTCAAGTAGAGAACATCTGTGACGGGCACTGAATCAGCTCAGACTCCTCATGTACTCTTAATTCTTCTTGAATGGCTTTGCTGCTGTGCTGTTTGTTTATTATGCTGTGACTAACGGCATGTCTTTGCATGTGATTTTACATGCAACATGGAAACACAGGAAGTCAGTCTATACAGAGGCTGGACACTGCCACAGTCAGGACCTACTCTTGTTAACATACAACGGTAAGATCACACACATCAACTTTGAAATAATACAAGCTAGGGCTGGACGATATGACCTAAAATCAAATCAGGATTAATACAACATTTTACCTCGATTACGATTAATGAAATATTTTTTATTTTTTATTTTGTTCACTGGGGTAAATATGCTCAACTATTAAAAGGTTAATTAAAAGGCTTTTTTTTTATGAAAGAGTGCATATCTTTAACTTTGTGATTTTAAAATATCTGAAGTAAACAGACAGATGAACTATTCATGGT
Organism: Sander lucioperca; assembly: GCF_008315115.2. Lineage (NCBI taxonomy): Eukaryota > Metazoa > Chordata > Actinopteri > Perciformes > Percidae > Sander > Sander lucioperca. The sequence goes on from NC_050175.1 coordinate 38,059,793, forward strand.
CATTTATTGAATATTTCAGACAATTGAACTCAAAGCACACATTGCTTGAAATAAAGAAGCCTTGTGGAAAAAGTTACATTTTAATTTTACTGTAAAAAGCATGTTTCCAAAAAACCCAAAAAAGAGTAGAAAATAACTTGCATTTTTTTGCAAACAAGATAAATGATTTTTTTAATATTGCCATTCATATCCAGGAAAAGGTTAACAAGACTCGTAATCCTCCTCAACATTGGCAGGGCTGTCATGTTTTGTCAGCTAAACTTAAATGTACGGCCACTGAAACGACCGGGACCTCACGGTGGTCAGTAACCGGCTCACAGTCACCTTTTGTCGGCTGTACTTACTTCAGTGGCAAAGCCAAAATGTGGTCAAACGACTAACACTGCATTTCTCTTTGGTACAAGTTGTTCCTGTTGCTCAGGTGACTCAGGGTCCTATTTTTCACCCGGCGCAGCACAAAGCCAAGGCTCAACGCAAGTGTCTTTGCTAGTTTAAGACCGACACAGTTGTCAATTTCACGTCCAGTGCCCACGTTGTTTAAATAGCAAATGCACCTGCACCCATCTGTGGCCCATGGGCGTGCTGGTCTTACAGGGAGGTGTGTTCAGGTGCATTCTGGGCGTGCTGTTCTTACAGGGAGGTGTGTTCAGGTGCATTCTGGGCGTGCTGTTCTTACAGGGAGGTGTGTTCAGGTGCATTCTGGGCGTGCTGTTCTTACAGGGAGGTGTGTTCAGGTGCATTCTGGGCGTGCTGTTCTTACAGGGAGGTGTGTTCAGGTGCATTCTGGGCGTATTGCTATCTTGAGGCAGCGGGAAGTGATCGCACCATTGACCAACAAAAACCTGGTCTAAAGTCAATAACGCAGCATTTCATTATTTTAACAGCAAATTAGTAAAATGTGCCTAGGCTTATGCACAGCACGCGCACACTATTCTTGTTACACACACAGGGACACACAGCAGCACACACACATGCAAAAGATTACAAATAAAAATATTACGGTGCAAATCCTCCATCATAATAGCAATGCTCCAAGGTCCAAACGCGCCTGTCTTTTAAAGGGAATGGGAGATGATCTCTGATTGGTTTATTGCATGTTACGCCCAAAACACACCTCTGATTAATGAAGACACTAAGTACAACCCTTTAGAACCATGCGCCCGGCGCACCGACCCTATTTTCCGCCGTCAAACTAGCAAAGGGGGATTCGTACACGCCCTAAACGCACCTGCGCCATACGCTTCAGGCCGTACGCTTAGATCATTAAAACAGGGCCCTCTGTGTTTGAGTTGTCCTCCATACTGCTTCTATGCCGCAGACTGGACGGGGCGGAGTCACGTGACCACACACGTGGTATTATGTTTTTAAACACACACACAGTGGGGAAAGTATTTACAGGATTTAAAAAATAAAATAAAAATAACCGACATGGGGTGGCCAGGTAGGCTCAGTGGTGGAGCGGGCGCACGTGTACTTTGGGGTTTGTGGCTCGACGCGGAGGTCCAGGGTTCGGGTCCGCCCTGTGACGGTTTCCTGCATGTCTTCCTCCTCTTTAATCCCCTTTCTCACCTAGCTGTCCTGTCAGAAATTAAAGGTGGAAAAAGCCTTAAAAAATTATCTAAAAATTAAAATTAAAAAATAAACCGATATGGGAAACTTACGTGGGTTAGAGGTTTTGAATTTTGGTTTTCACGTCCAGCCCTAATAGAAGAACGTGTACACTCAAAGCATACAGTATGGCTATTACCTCACTCCAGAACTGCTCCTCTCTCTTTTCCAGGCAGAAAGCAGCTTTCTCATACTGGAGTTCTCTGCTCTAATAACGCATGTCGTACGCCTCTCCTCTCTTTCCCTTTGTTTCTCCCCCCCCCCATCCATCCATCCATCCATCCATCCCTGGCTTCTGTCCTGCTTCTCCTCTCGGGTCCGTTCATCTCTCTCTTCCCCTTCTCAGTTTATCCTCATTATTTCTATAGGTAACCGCTGGTCAGAAGATGAAGGGGAGTTCCCTGCGTTCAAGACCAGGATGATGAACTGAAATGACTTGCAAGGACACTAAAAAGATTTTTTGTTGTTGTTGTGTGTCGTCATCACAGAGAAAGACCTTACTCACCAGTCTCAGTATCCCTAGTGGAAACCTTTTAGATTTATCTACAGTTGTTATTGTATTTATGTAAACCCATGGGACATATAATTGATTTTAGAATTACTATGTAATCCTTTTTTTTGCCTCTATCCCCTTAATCAACCCACTTTTTAAAAGAAATGTTTCTCCACTGTGCCCGTATTAAGCTCAGCTCTCAGATGTATGTAACTGAAGGTTTCAATTGTCTGGAGTTTGTATATTTCTACCAACAGACATTTTATCTAATCTTTTTTATAATCCTGATTCTATTGACCAGATGTATGTTTGTTTTTTTCTTTTTTCTTCTCTTTGATTTAAATTCTAATCATTGAATTTGTGCTTAAGTGACTTTGACATGTGATATAACTTAATTCATATCCTTTGCCCTTTTTAACTGTTGTAATTTTTGTAGCTTCTTGCCTGTGATTTTGTGTAAATGCAGCTCTTAGGTCAATGGATGTGTGAATATCAGACAAATTGCTGGAGTTGTCAGACTGTTTCACAAACTGCTCAACACTGTGAGTCATCCATCACCGTTAAAATAACTGCTGGCAAGCCAGGTGATGTTGACAACAGATATCATGTGAAACACACATTATATTTTCCTTTTTCTCTTCTTTTAATTTTCCATATCTGCAAAACCAAAATAAAAACTCTTGAATTTAAGAATTAAAGCCATATAACCGTAACGGAAAAACAAAACAAGAGGGCTTATTTCGGATGCAAGTGAAAACAGAATTCCAGGTTCTCTCTAGTTCACCTTGCATGCGGAAACTTCTCCACTCATCCACACCCAGCTCGCCCCCTTTAACCCTTGTGTTGTCTTCCCCGTTGTTTTTCTGGGTCAAAATGTAAACTTTTTGTCAACGTTTCGGACGTCTTTTTAGACACTTTTGTTGCTTTTCCACCGATGTTTCTGTCACCTTTTTTCAACGTTTTTGTCACTGCACCTTTTGACATTTTTGTGCGTTTTTTTCCTCCACGTTTTTGAAGATTTTCCCGACATTTTTGTCACTTTTTTCAACGTTCTTTTATAATAAAAAAATAAATAAAAAATTCAAATGCTATGAAATAGAATAAAACTTGTGAAGAGCGTTGTAGGGAGCCATCCACGTTATTTCTTTTGAAAATGTTGGTTGAAAGAAACCCAAATTTCTGATAGAGAAACTTTTTGAAAATGGGTCAAATTTGACCCGAGGACAACAGGAGGGTTAACCAACCCCCCCCATGCCCCTCCCCCCTCCCTCACCTCTGGAGAAACACACAGGCTCACGCGTACAGGAGGACTTGAAACGTACGGCTGAGTCCGACGTGTGGAAACTCCTTCGATGGACCAACTTCACTGAGGCCTCAGTCGATCCCCGCTGTGACTAGACAACCCTCAAGGCGGTGCGATCCACCCCACAAACCTTTTTTTAAAAACACTTTGTACGAAGATTTCATATCAAGCCTTATTGTTTTCTTAACTCCTCTCTGTCGTCTGTTCTTATTTATTATTACTCGCGCCCCCCCCCCCCCCCATGTTGTGTTTCGTCAGTTTTACGTTCAGAGCTGAAGCCCCAGTTTGCTCCTGTGAATGTAGCAACGCTCCTCATGTCCAATTGTGTCTCGTCTACGCTCCCAACACGGGTTCCACCATTAGTTTTCATGGCAAATGAGAAGGAACCGAAGAGTTTTAGTTCACCCTACATGTAGTTAAGGCTTAAAGTAGAAATGCATTTGTTTCTGTTTGTGATTTAGTCATTTTATGCACAATGCAAATCATGTTGCTGTTTTATTCCTGCTCTTTCCATTGAATCTTTTGATCTTGTAACAATGATGTACAGTCTGAGTACTTATAAACTATTTTTATCACAATATTATTTATTGCTTACTTTCAATAAAATACTGAAACTCATTTTCCACTGCAGAGAAAAAGACTAAAGCTCGTCTTCTGAGAATATCTTGCCTCTTTCCTGTCCTACTTTTGGTTTCCTGTTGGCTTTCTCGGACAGCCCACTTTAATTTGTTGAGTGGGACTGAATCCCATGTTGTCATGACCGTCGTAGGCTTGAGAAATGTGGCATTAGGCAGCATCTAACCTTATTGTCCGTTGCCATGATGGATACTGTTTGTTAGAACAGTCAGGAATGCTTTATATTATGGGTCTGTATTTTTTGAATAATTTCCCAAAAGGTTCCTGGAAATAATTTGGTGTTAATTATATGGAAAATGGAGACATTGTTCAGTCAATTCAGTTCAAATAAAGTGTCCAGTTAATTGCTAGTAGAACTAGAGTTTTAGTCATTGCACTGCTAAATGGCAGTGGTGGCCTAAAGCTTAAAGAAGAGAGCTTGTGACTGGGAGGTCACCGGTTCAATCCCCAGACTGACAGGATAAAACGTTCTAATGTTCTTGTGAACGTGATATCTCAGGAACGCCTGGAGGGCATTTCTTGAAATTTGGCAAAAATGTCCACTTGGACTCCAGGATGAATTGATTAGATTGGTGGTGGTGGTAAAAGGTCACCTCACAAAAAACACGTTTTGGGTCATAACTCAAGAATATATCTGCTAATTATGATAACATTTCATACCAATGTCTAATAAGATTAAATTATGAATTGATGACATATACAAAAGGTGACATAACATTCTGCAAAAAACACTTTTCTGGCCCTTATTCAACGCCATAACGCAGGAACAGAAGGAGAGAAGTTTGGGTGGATACCAATCTTGAAACTTGATTGTTTATATCTGTGTGAAGCATCCTTGTCCAGCCAAAAATACACTTCATACCTTTTATTAAATTCCTTTAAAGTCTTCACTACATATACTACAACTTAACTGGTTGGGGGAGGCATATAACCCCCAGGCGGTAATTCCAGTTATATACGTACATTTGTATCAAGGGGGATTTAATGTTTTTGACACCAATCTACTGAAAAAGACCCACTTCATGTCAAAGTATGAAAACAGTATCTCTACAAAGTGATTTAATTACAAATAAAAGTGAGCATGCACTGCTGCCTGTCTGACAAAAAATGTGCAGTTGTATAAACTTTGGCTCAGATTTTCTTTTAAAGTGCTCATATTATGCTTTTTGGCTTTTACCTTTTTCCTTCATTGTGTTATATATCTTTTTTGTGCACGTTATAGGTTTACAAAGTGAAAAAGCCCAAAGTCCACCCCAAAGGGACTTACCATCTCCAACAGAAAACACTGTTCACAAACTGCTCCAAACAGCTCTACTGTAGTCCAGCCTTTACTTCAGAGACAAACGTGGTCACTTTGTAACACACGTTATAATGCTCGCCTAGCTGCTAGCATGGCACGCCCTCATACTCTGCTTCTGACTGGCTAGTAGTCCTTACCTAGGTACTGTCAGGGCACGCCCTCATACTCTGCTTCTGACTGGCTAGTAGTCCTTACCTAGGTACTGTCAGGGCACGCCCTCATACTCTGCTTCTGACTGGCTAGTAGTCCTTACCTAGCTACTGTCAGGGCACGCCCTCATACTCTGCTTCTGACTGGCTAGTAGTCCTTACCTAGCTACTGTCAGGGCACGCCCTCATACTCTGCTTCTGACTGGCTAGTAGTCCTTACCTAGGTACCGTCAGGGCACGCCCTCATACTCTGCTTCTGACTGGCTAGTAGTCCTTACCTAGGTACTGAGCATGTGCGACTCCCAACAAAGATGTTACAGAAGTGAGAGGTCTCACTCTGTAGCTAAAACAGAGAGCTCAACACACAGGGTGAAAAGAGGAGCTGCAGCAATGTGCAGTACAACAAATATATGGTGCTTTTTGAAAATTAAACCATGTAAACCTATTCTGGTACAACCTCTAAATACAATTATGAACCTGAAAATGAGCATAATATGAACACTTTAAATAAAAGTTGTGAAACTGGGAATTACATATACTGTATTAAGCAGATTTAATTTTGCTCTGTTACAGGTCAATAAACAAATAGACAAAATGTATACAATGAAAACATGCAACACAGAATATCATACTTTATCAGCTACGCTGAAATGATAAACTCCTGAAGGCTACTTATTTACATCTCTGTCCCTGGTGTTTTTACATTCAAATAACACGACGGAGACTGGCTTTCCAAATCAGATCAAGTAAATATTGAAAACTAAACTAAATAGGCAGCAACATTTTTGTTGTGTTGTAATTGTAATCAATTTAGCAGAAATTACATTGATTAAAGGAGAAATCAAATTAATTTTTTGACATCAAAATCCAAAAATGGGGCGCCTGGTGAGCTCACCCGGTAGAGCAGGCGCCCATATATAGAGGTTGCGGCCGCGGGTTCAACTCCGGTCTGCGGCCCTTTGCCTTTGTCATTCCCCCTCTCTCTCCCCTTTCAAGTCTAAGCTATCCTATACAAATGAAGGCCTAAAATGCCAAAAAAAGATCTTTAAAAAAAAAATCAAATAATATACATCCCCGCCCATTTGTGACGTCAGCATTGGCAAAGAACGGGATACTGGGAGAGCCGGAAGAGCCGCGAGAACATTACTGTTTCTCCATCAACGCTTCAGGTGTGAACGGACTAGCTACATCCACCAGGGGCATTTCTTTAAAAAAATAGTTCAGACTCTGGTCGGAGCTACCTGTGTCGTAGACGGTGAGTATTAACACTTTAGAAGGAGGATGTTAAAATGTCTAACGTTACCTGTGAAAACCTCACGGAGCTCATTCCAGTTGGCTTGGTAACGTTAGCTTTAGCCAGCCAGCTAGCTAAGCTGGGAAATCTGGAACAGGAAATACCACAGACACACAGCTACCACAAGTAACGTTATCCCGCTTTTGGAGCTAAATTAAACACATTTGACTGCTGCTCTTCACTTAACGTTGACTCCATATGTGTCGACATAACCATTAACGAGGTGTTTCCAAAGCTGGTCTGCTGGTTAACGTTATAACCGTTTGAAAAAAGAAAAAGCCGATACGCAGACAAATGTGTCAGTGTTCCCAATGAGCCGATGTGCAGGAAAGAAACACCACACGAATGCTTAATTAACTGCGTTTAAATAGTGGTAAATATACGTACATCTGTGGGAATGATAGCATTTGTTTTATGTGGCCTGACCCACTTTGGTTGAAGCTAACTAACCGACATTAACTTAAGCTATGGTGACGTTAAACGAGCTAACTTGTGTCCCTACCACACGGAAAAAAAGACGTTAATGCATCAGTCTAACGTAACGTTAATTCTACCAAGCTACTCTCAGTTATTCAGACTTTATTTACACCTCACAGTCACACCTTCTTGCACTTTTCTTCACCAGGCCTGGTCAGAAAGACTAAACATGTTGGCTTTTGTATTTTGGGTGTGGTTGTGTTGTGGGAGATACCCCTGTCATGTACAGTAACTTAGCAGCACTGTGGCCTCACAGCAAGAAGGTTGTGGGTTCGAATCCAGGGCGTTCCGGGCCTTTCTCTGTGTGGAGTTTAAATGTTCTCCCCATGTTTCCGGGTGCTCCGGTTTCCCCCACCATCAAAAAACATGTACTAGGTTCTCCAGTCAGTGCCCTTGATCAAGGCACTGGCTCAGATCTGGAGTTGGTCCTGTAAATGGCTGCCCACTGCTCCCTTAAGGGATGGGTTAAATGCAGAGAATGAATTTCGCTACATGTGTGTGTATGTGACAATAGTACCTTTAGCTAACTGCCACACAGAAAGTTGGGACTCGCCAGCCTGCTTCCTGGTCCCCCCCCCCCCTCTCCGGAGGTGAATGGAGCCACGTCTCCTGCAGCCTCTTGATTCAACACAGATGCTGATTGCCCACATTGTGCTGAGTCAGTTATTGGGATTTAGTACAGAAAGCTTTGGTTCCAGTTAGATGCCAGGTCACTTGGGATCACCCAGAACCAGACAAACTAACACACTTATTATAGGGGTGCATGATATATCGACTCAATATTGGAGCTTAGATTGGGCCCAAAAAATCTAGCCCGACCCTACCCCAGCCCGTGCACGTTGTGTCCGAGCCTGGACCGACACATTAACTGTAATTACGAGCCCGATTTAAACCCGACAATTTTTGAATACGTGGGCCGTTATAACTACTGACGTTCTCAACTACAATTCCGAGTTGTCTGAACTACAGAAATCTGTTTAGAATTATGTTAATGAATACCGGTAATGCAACAAGGACGAAGCATGTAAACTGTTTGTTTAGTCAGAATGGAATGGAACCGAATGAAGAAATGTAAAAAAAAAAAAAAAAACCTCGACCCTAGCTGCTCCCTCAGCCGAATAGTGTGGGGAACAGATCAAGGCAGCAACATAACCAAAGCCCTGGAACCATATAGGAGACTTTCTGGTCTCCATCACCTAATTGGCCAACAACAGTGCTGCAGAGGAGGGGAGACACGATGTAGCCCAGTTTACCTCACACTCAAGTCAGTGCAGGACATCCACCCAGAGCTACGGGAGAAGCTGAAGAGGCAGAGCTTGCTCCCCACCAAATTAGGCTAATAAAGTCATGATTTAAAAAACGCAAATGCTTGTTTAAGGGCCCGCCTGATCATAGCGACATAAAATGTCGGGTCGGGCCCGGCTCGGGCAGAGAATCTAAACTCTACTCAATATTGTTATCGCAATATCACGATGTGCAATATTTTATCGAAAGTGTCGTGATAAGTATGCAATATTTTGTGGAGCGCTGCGTCCCCCCCCCCCTCCCCCCGTTGGCTGTGTAGCTTAGTTGTGTTTGACTTAGAGCCCGCTTGGAACGCTATAATGATGATGTTTCATTGGCCAGTTACCGTGCCACTTGCACATGTTAGTACGTGACAAACCCTATGGAGCGTACCACGTGACGTGTGTGCATATTTCGACAGAGCGACAGTGTAAGTGAAGAAATGGATAGAGACAAAAAAACCCTGCAACGAATCAGAGAGGGAAAGAAAAGAAAGGACCTAAAGAGAGAGCGAAGGGCGTGAGTAGAGCAAAAGAAAGAACACAAAAGTAAGAAAATGAGTCGGTATGATTTAAGTATTTTCTTCTTTGTTGTTCAGTGTGTGTTGCAGTAAAGATGTGGAAGGCAGCAGCAGGACAGTCAGTCAATGTGGCTGTAAATGAAGAAGGGGACGACTGGGAGACTGACCCCGACTTTGAGGTAGCTATGCACGCTTCTTCCTCCCTCCGTTTCCCTGTTTAGTTCTCCTCACTCCACACGTGCTTCACTCTTCTCACCACCAAATTTTTTCTTTCTTCTGGATTTCTAGAATGACGTGTCGGAGACGGAGCAGCGCTGGGGGGCCAAGACGGTGGAGGGCTCAGGACATCAGGAGCACATAGAGTGAGGAAGCAAATCATTCTTCCTTAGGTATTAAATGCACGCCCCGGGACTTGTGCTGTATGAAGGTTTGGGCTGAACCCCAGATGTTTACAGCTGTTGGCTCCGCCCAAACCTTCATACAGCACAAGTCCAGGGGCTTGCTTCCCAGTGGAGATTTATTTTACCCCATATACGGCAGCATTTCAGTACTTTTCAAGCCATTTGATAAGAGAATGCCTAAAAGTCTGTACATCATTTGAGGAAAAACATCCTCCTGCAGAGCCAACATCCTGATTTGTATCAAATCCTTCTCCAACAGTTTTCATCATTTTGAAGCCAGGGCACAACACATGTTTAGGATGACTCATTTTTCACCTCTGCCACCTAAAAAGAGGCAAACATTGTCTTATGTTCCTTTTTTTTGAGGAACAACATAGGTAGGAATTTGGCATGAACAGCATTACTAATCTTGAAACCTATTTTTGTTATACTATGCTGGAGTAGAGTTCACAGAAAAAAATGTTTAGCTGATAAATCTGCTACATTTGAGTCAAATTGCCATAATTATCTGGGCTGCTCTAATTGCAAATCGAGGATCCTCAACAGTGCCAAGTAAATGTGGCCTTAAATACTCTGAATATTAGGCCAACATAAGAACATTCACTCAATTATATTAGATTTCTTGACAAACCTGAAAGATCGTTTGATAAAACATTCGGCGCTGGAGCCCCTTAAGTCAGCCTCGCCCGCTCCTCCCCTGATTAAATGCAATGTTAAAAGCCCCGGAATGTGTCTCCTAACTCTTTCCTTCCGTGGCATAGTATCCACAAGCTGCGCGACACCGTGTCCACGGAGCACACCAGCTTGAGGAAGAAGGAGTTGGACAAAATGCCCAAGGCCTCGCATGGATATGGAGGAAAATTTGGAGTGCAGCAGGACCGCATGGACAAGGTATGAGGGACCACAAGACGTAAGCACACAGGTGAAGCTGGAACAGACTTTTGCGTTCACGTACATGTTTTGCCCTTTCAAAAGAGCCGTGTCCCAGATTTATCGCTGCGTTGCAGGATAAAGTGGTGACTATGCAAAAGTGATGTTTAAGTTGACCAAACAATCTCACCCAAAGGTCCGTTTAGTAGCTCTTCTGGAGCTTTCATCAGCAGATGGATCTCAATCTGCTACCAAATGGTCCTTTTAGGAGCGATTGCTTTGTCAATTTGTTTCCAAGGTAAAGAACTTGAAAATGTTTTAAAGTTTAGCATGGAGCGTTAGATTTTTACTACAAAATCACAACAATCATTATAAGTCATTTACGCATCATTTACACCTGGCAATAAAATGTGTCTCTAGTGTCCACTTTGAGATCCGATCCCTCTGTCCAGCTCAAACAACCGAACGTCGCTCTCTTCTTTACCGTCTCCTCCGGCTGCAGCTGTCGGTTGCTTGTCGGTTGCACACGACAGGACGGATTGACGATATTACTGACGTCCGCCGTTGGAAATGTAGTTTTTGATGTGGACCATCCACCCTACCTCTCACACCAGCTGGATTCTTGTGATATAAAGAGATCACATAAGAATTGCAGGCTCACATATCACATGAAAATCCATCTTGTCAGGCTCCAGCCTAATACTACCAGCTTACCGAACCAATCAGCACTCGATGAGGAGCTACTGGCAGCTACGGGTGTGGTTTAGGTGTATGTGGTGGCTGCAAATGTTCAAAACAACAATGGCGGACTTGATAGACGAGGTTCATCCATTTTTTTGAAAGTGCCTGCCCACTTAGACCTGAAAAGAACCCATTTTCTCAACCAGCCTGAGCTTAAAAATCAAAGTATTTCACCATATTCTGATATCCTTGTCAAGCAGGAAATCATTTTGCAGTGTGTCTCTAGGTCATCGTCATCATCAGTTCAGTTTAAGCAAATGTAGTTTCGCACTGCCAGACCTTCCTCCACAGCGCTGCGGAGGAGGGTCTGGCAAGTCCACACAGCATTCTGGGTTGGGAGAAAAACGTTCTCTGGTTTATTGGCATTTCTTTAAACCAATCACAATCGTCTTGGGCGGTGTTAAGCGCCGTTCGTAGCCACGGTGCCTCTGCAAAATAGACTCAGGAAGGAACTTGTTTTGGTGAAACGTGTACGTTCAAAAGTAGTTTTAGTCGTGCAACAGAAAACTCAGATTGGACAGAAGGGACATTAGGCGGAATTTCCGGCGGCACCGTAACTATCCAGAAAGTGGAATGTCGTGTATATAGACTAAATTAAATGTAACACACGTGCAGTCAAACACTTCTCTCTCTGGTCTCAGTTAGGCTGTAGCTCACATTGTTGACTGTTACTCGATCTCTGGATCAATGAAGTGTGTAGTGATGCATTACCACAGTGGAGGTGTGCCACCAACACAAACCAATCCGTACAATGATTTTTGCCCTAATGTACCTTTTTTCACTTCATTCTGAATATGTTGCCTGTGTGCAGCTGCACTACAGTTCAATAAGTGTGAGTTGAAAATAGCTAGGCGGATGAAATCTCATGATGCTGGTTGTATTTCTCGCACAATTTTTCTATGAAGGGTGAAGCTACTTTTGTAGTTGTAGCCTTTCCTGCAGCTAAAGCTAGATCCTGGTTTGTATTACAGAAAAATCTACCATTTTGTAGCTTTTCGTATTTTCAAAGAGGACTTTTAATAAAAATCTAGGAAGCCAATTTAATTTCCACAAATCTAAACTAGCTCAGAGTCCTTTGAGCGCTCGATGGTGTTTTAAGCCTCCAACGTCGCCTTCCAGGCAACCCTAACCTTAACGCCCCTTTGAGCCTCTGCTGCAGTTTCTCAAATGTTCATCTCAGCCTGTGTGTTTGTGTGAACGTGCCGAGTCAGTTGTGGCCATTTCACACTCGATAATCTTTCCTGGCAAGCGGCTCTGGCCGTCCTCACCTTTTCTCTCTTTCTCTCTCTGGGCTGTGTGGTCATTGCAGCATGAATTTGATGACCGAGCACTGTTTACACCGCACTGTGTGCATCTGTGATGAGTCAGATGTCACCACTTCAAACCGCTGGCGGCAGTTTCCAGCTGTACTGCTCTTTTCATGACCCCTCCCCCTCCTCAAAAAAAAGTCTTTTTTGTGTGTTTCTTCACAGTCTGCTGTGGGTCATGACTACCAGAGCAAGTTGTCCAAGCACTGCTCCCAGACGGATACCTCCAAGGGCTTTGGAGGGAAGTTTGGAGTGCAAGCTGACCGCGTTGACCAGGTATTTCCTGTGGCTGACACCACCTAACAGTGCTGACAACATCTCCTTGATTTCAAACATGATTTTTGAATATTTGTAAAATGGCAGGCTCCCTCTTAAGGAAACAAAACAAGGTGAACTTTATAATCCCACAAGGGGAAATTCATGTGGTCATCACAACATATTATCTAAAAACATAGACATAAACATATATAAAGAAAAGAAGAACAATACTGCAGAAATGACAATGACAATCCGACATCTGACGTTGACAAAACATAAACATGACTAATAAATAAAAAACGGTGCCAGGAAATGTTCTAATCGTTAGTCCATCATTTTAAGGTGATAAGTAAGGGGTAAGTAGTCCCCAGAATAATTGTTTCTTCTTCCTCTCTCATTCCAGTCAGCTGTTGGGTTTGAGTATGCCGGGAAGACGGAGAAACATGCTTCGCAGAAAGGTGATGTCTCAACTTGTCTTTTTGCACGTCTGCTTCAGCTCCAGATCGCCTGTAGTTTAGTTTTAGACAGACTTCTCCAAATAGATCCCTGTAGCTGATCTGAGCCTTTGCTTATTACTTTTTATCAGCCAGTTAGGTTTTGCTAACAGCATTAGATTTCTAAATTGCCTGAGGGAGACAAAGTTCCCTGATGAGCATCTGGCTGATGGCCAGCTGTACCACGTATACTCCTGTTGTGCTGATCAGAAGCCGCTTGATCTGATCTGCTTTTGTACAGACAGACCAAAATATGTTTATGGTGTTGTTTTCTATTTGTTTTACTGTCATATTATAAGTTACATTTCAGTTTGTAAGTATTTGTAGAGTGACATTTTTTATTTCCGTGGCTCTGTACTTCTGCACAAGTTGCTTTAAAGGTTTTGTGAGTGTTTTAACAAACATATTAGGTAAACCGTGTCAAATTGTAGCCCTTTTTATCTCTTTGGGAGGATGTAAATGGAGCTCAACAGTCACCGCCCATTTTTGAAGGGCTCTGGTTCCGTAAGATTTTCCCTGTTCAATATCTCCACTGGCGTTTCATTAAATGCTTAATTAAAGAGTTTTAAGCCTGGAACCGAGCCAACCAGCTACAAGAGGGGTCGTGACCATAAAACATTTGATTCGGCGCAAAAGAACAATTTAAAAAACGGCAAAAAAAAAAGGCATTCATGGTAACCTCGAGCCCCATCGATCAGCTGTTACGCTTAGGATTGTGGGCAGTGTAGTACTTTTCCATGACATCGCAAATAAAACATGTTTTTCTTAAAACAAGGTTGATTTCATACAGACTTGTGGCTTTTACAGAGCAGAAACTTTCGTTTCACTAATCTGGTAGCTCGTGGTCAGTCCACCTTGGATTGTTTAGACATTCAACCCTCATGTTGTCCTCGGGTCAAATTTGAACCGTTTTCAATTTTTTTTTTTTATATATATATATATATATCAGAAATACGGGACGTCAAAATAAGTGCCGAAACTATCAAATAAAAACTTCAAAACACCGGAAGAAAACATCAAAAACGTAGGAAAAATTGACAAAAACGTTGGGGAAAAGTGACAAAAAACGTCAGAAAAAAAGAAAATCTGAAATAGCTATTAAAACGTTGAAAAAACCCACAAAAACATTAGAAGGGACATGGTCATGGTCGTCAGGAAGACAACACAAGGGTTAAAGGACTTTTAGACATCCTTGTGGAGAAAACAAATGGGACTTGTACTTCCGGAACCACACTGTTGAGCTCCATTGATCAGATAAAGACGTAAACGCATTAAGGTTAAAGCTTAAGCCTTTAATAAGTCACTGTAACGTTTGAGGTTCAATGTGCTGGAATAGAGCCAAAACAGAACTACTCATGAAGCTACTTTGCACTGCACTGTGTACAGCGTTACAGTGACCCCAGTGCGTCCCCTCTGGCTTCTTAGCTTTTAGTATTTTAAGGCTGCATTCCCCATGACCCCATACTGTCATCACCTTGTGTTGCATTCTTCCCCTGCACAGACGTGCAGAACATCTGCCCAATTCCAACTGTTCCTCAGTAGTGTCACTGACTACTGTTTACATGCACATAGTATTTCGGCAAGACAATATTCCGACTAAGCTGTTTACATGGCTAATGAAAGTGAAAATTCCAATTATATTCCCGTTTTACTTGCAGCGGTGTAAAAAAGATTTTTTCCAAAGTTTTGCAGCGGTGGGGGACTTGTGGACCGTGTCAACACAGCCTCCCTCTTTCATTCCTTCAAACAGCTTCTTGAAAAAGTCTGCGTTGCCATGTTTGCGCATATCCAAAAACCTCTTGATATCCGATTCTTTCATAATGTTTACAAGTAGTTGTGTTTCTCATTTCTTTTTGGTATGCATCTCTACCGCAGCCCTGCAAACTGTTGGCTGGTTCGTTTGTGTCCAACAACCGTAGCAACGCACAGAGCCGTCTGTAAAAACACTGATTGAGACACAGATTCTGAATGCGTTGCATACGCTTCCAAGGAAAGCTTCCAAAACCTGAATAACACCAGCATATCCCACAAGTCTTATTCGGAAAATTCTAAATTTGGAAAAAGGCCTTATTCCGAATATCCAACCGGAATATGCAGTTTACATGACCTGTATCTAATTCTGAATGTTGTCATATTCCGAATAATTGTGGAATATTAGTGTGCATGTAAACGTACTCACAGAACAGTTTTCACTGCGAGCAGGCCAACACATAGTCTAAGTCTCCTTCAAGGAAGTGGATTTTAAAAACAGCATGATGTGATGTGTGATAATGAAGGCAGTGAATATGTCTGAAGTGTTTTTGTCTTAGCACCGGCCACTGCCGGTAAATGTTAATGAGGAATTTGGAATTGGGCTGCTTCGTGACCACTGCTTCCATGCTGCTTCACGCTGACCTTTGACCCTTGCCCCCCTCCCCTCCCTTGCTTTGCTGTGTAGACTACACCACTGGGTTTGGGGGGCGATACGGCGTGCAGGCAGATCGTGTCGACCAGAGCGCAGTGGGCTTCGATTACCAGGGCAAAACCGAGAAACACGATTCCCAGAAAGGTTTGTGTAGATTTCCTGCCATGCGGCCTTCCCATTAACCCGGAGAGATGTGGAGAAAATATGGCTTATGGATACACACTAACGCACACAAACGCACACACGCAGACAACTTGGCCGAACTCAGTGAGCACAGCTCCACGTTGGTCCTGACACATCGTGTTATTTTGCATTTCTTCCTCTTCCTCCATTCCTCAGCCTTTGCTTGCTTACATAATGTTACAAACAAAGGCTTTGTTTTCCTTTTTAGCTTTCTCAGTTGCATGTGTGATGTGATGTTTGCTTTTCCCAAGTGCTAAATAATACATGATTCTTATTATAGTGTTTTAAGATATGGCACACAGTACACCTGCCTCAGAGGACTTAACAACATGGGAGTGTAATGGACGTAGGTGGCCATTTCCTTTCTGAAATGCTGTCTTCTTTAATGTGTTCCTCCCTCCTCGTCTCAGATTTCAGGTGATTGGCACATACCAGCACCCTCTCGTCTGTTGCTGGTCTGTGGCTTGGGTATGACCCAGCTGGTTTTCTGGGAGGGGTTGGGATATTTTAATTTGGTATACTCTTTCCTTTTAAACATGCCCCTGTTGGTTTTTCATCCAGTTCACTTAGTCTTTCTCTTCTTTAAATGGCAGATACACAACTGAAATATGCTCCTAGTTTATGTGTTGTATGTAACATTGACACTTTGACAGGAAGAGACTAAAAAAAACATATGGAAAAATATTGTTTGATTTACACCAAAGTCAAATCTCATGAGAACTATTTGCTGCTGAAAGACTTGTGTGCAATGCTCCACCTCTTCCTGTCTTAACTTTGGATTTATCTCCCCTGTCTCCCCCTCCTCTGCTCTGGCCACCGGCAGATTACACCAAGGGCTTTGGTGGCAAGTTTGGTGTTGAGACCGACAAGGTGGACAAGAGTGCTATGGGCTTTGAGTACCAGGGCAAAACTGAGAGGCACGAGTCACAGAAAGGTTGGTATCATCACAACAACACCCCCACTTGATATGAGAAACACATTGGTCATGTAATGACGTAGAGCTTCAAAGACTAATCCATCAGTTGTCAACTATGAAATGAATCGATTAATCGGTTTGAGTCATTTTTTATGGAAAAAAAATAAAACATCTCTGACTCCAGCTTATTAAATGTGAATATGTTCTAGTTTCTTCTCTCCTCTGTGACAGTAAACTGAATATCTTTGAGTTGTGGACAATACAAGACATTGGAGGACGTCATCTTGGATTTTTCACCATTTTCTGACATTTTAGACCTAACAACTAATCGATTAATCCAGAAAATAATCAACAGATTAATCGACAGTGACAATAATCGTGAGTCGCAGCCCTTTAAAGATGAATACATTTTAGATTTGGTCAAACTAGAGTAAATCCACCATCATGCCAGTGTGATGATGATAATAATAATAATAATAATAATAATAATGATAATGATAATAATAGACAGTCAACAGTTGGCCCTCTGTTTTCATGTAGTAATATTCCCATGTAGTATATCATGTCTGTTTATTGAGATTAGGGCTGCAACTGACGGTTATTTTCATCGACGATTAACCTGTCGATTATTTCTTTGACGTACTAACCAAAAGTTATCAGTATTTTTGCTTGCAGTTTGTTTTGATCAGTGAACACTCTGCCGCTGATGTGTTTTCAGTAAGTTTAAGTATCTCGAGGGCCTGAGTGAGTCACACCCTCATGTCTGTCCCAACTTGTCTGGACTGTCGGTTGCAACACAGCAGAGCAGCTTTTCCTGTAGCCGCCTGTCTGACACACCTGTGCAGTCTTTACTGCCTCGTTCCAGATACGGGCTAGTGTCGGAAGGTGTAGGTGACCTCGAGTATTTCCCACAATGCACCGGGCTGTGTTTGCATATGTGGCGCGGGCTGATAACTGGGTCACATGCTCTGATAACAGGGCCAGCCATTTCAATGCACCCATTTTAAAACAGCCTGCGCAAAAGGCTTTTAGTTCTGCACACATGAACTGCTTGAAATGAATTGTGTTTCTGAACATTTACATCATGCAGCTGCTCCACTGGCATGATTTAGTTATAGAATAATATGATAGTTGATGATATTTATCCTAATAAGCATCACTTACTGTACATCAGAGACGTGTTCCAGTTTAAGTTTACAACCTTTGCTTTTCAGACATTAGTGAATATTCCCCTGCAAAAAGACAGACAAAAATGTTTTATGATAATAAAGAGGCGTTTTTGTTTTTATATTGTTAATCGCAATTATTTCTGAGACAATTAATTGTGCAGCAACATTTAGAATTGTTACCGCTCTAACTGTAAGGAATCTACATATAGCGCTTATGCTAATTAAATATCACATGCTATTGGTCTTTATAACATTCTTTGTAGATGTATTTATTCAAATTTATGGCTATGGTATTCTTCTGACATATTTCCTATATTCGTTTTCTTTTTTTACTTTTTAAAATTGTTCATACTGTTCCATGTCTGACACATGTAATTCAAACAGATGACAAAATGAGGTTTCAGAAACATGTTTGGGTCTTGATGTCTGCTTGTCTGCGTGTGTTATGTGTTTCTGCAGACTATGTGAAGGGCTTTGGGGGCAAGTTTGGCGTGCAGACGGACAGACAGGATGCATCGGCGCTGGGATGGGACCACCAGGAGAAACTACAGCTTCACGAGTCCCAGAAAGGTACTGGTTCTGATTTGGTTTCTATGGGTTTTAGGAGACATGCAAAGTTCCAGCAGGAACCGTCAGAAAGTATAAACAGCTAAAGGATCCTACTGCCAATCAGTGTTTTAGCCTATGGGATGTCCATATCCTAATAAATATTGTATCCTTTAAAACTGTAAAGACTAATCGATTAATTGTCAACTACTAAATTCTTCACAAACTATTTTGATGAATCGATTTAATTGTTTGAGTCCCTTTTTTAAGAAAGAAAGTTAAAAAATAAATGATTCCAGCTTGTTAAATGTGAATATTGTTCTAGTGTCTTCTTCTCTCTGTGACAGTAAACTGAATATCTTTGAGTTGTGGACAATACAAGACATTTGAAGACGTCATCTTGGGCTTTTTGGGAAACACTGATCCACATTTTTCACCATTTTCTGACATCTTATAGACCCAACAACTAATCCATTAATCCAGAAAATAATCGACAATGAAAACACTCGTTATTTGCAGCCCTAGTGTCCTTAGTGTTCAAGTCTACTGCAAATCTTTCTATTTATCAGATTAATCATGCCAAATGAATTATGGGCCAAAGCTAATGGTTTAAAGGTGCAGTAGGTAAGCCTTATAAAACTAACTT
The DNA here is from genome assembly GCF_008315115.2 of Sander lucioperca. Taxonomy (NCBI): domain Eukaryota; kingdom Metazoa; phylum Chordata; class Actinopteri; order Perciformes; family Percidae; genus Sander; species Sander lucioperca. The sequence goes on from NC_050175.1 coordinate 38,078,792, forward strand.
TCTGTCATATTTGCTGAAACTGACCCTATGTTCCAGTAGAATTAAGTGAAGGGTGTCGTCTAACTGCGTGTCAATCACTGCTCATGCATTCATTCTCCCTTGTGGGGGGAGGGGCTTAGGAGACCGTTTTGGGCTTTAGCAGAAAGGGGGGGAGGGACTGAGAAGTTGTCAATGTTTAAATTTTTTGGCTAAGTTCTGGATCTTCACAATCCTACCTACAGCACCTTTTAATGTTCACTACCAGCTAAACTCTAATCATCTTCAGCTGAAGCTTGTCAGCTTTTATACTCTACTCGATATAGGTTTGATAAACAAGTTTATTGTAAATATATCACATTTACTGATATATAAGAAGTGGCTGATGGGTGATAGAAACTATTATAAATGATAGACACATGGATTTTTTTTGCATTTTTAAAGTTTTTTTCTTCTTTTTTTTTAAATGCTCAGTACGTCTTTATATTTACTTAGACAGCTGTTACTGTTTTCTACATACAGTAAGCAGTAAGCTGATAGGCACACATGTTTCTCTTGTTCAAATTGTTGCACATTGAACCCTTGATTTGACTTTTTCTTTTACTTTGAACAGGGAAAATATCGGCCAAACCTCAGCCTTTACATGTTGTCTGCTTTGAGTTTAGCACACGATTTGTATTGACTGTGAAACCTTTTCTTCCTTCTCAGCCCTGCACTTTCAGCTCTGATGTGGTTTTACTGTGGCTTTGGATGTGGTCTTTCAAAGGTTAACAACTTCCTCAATCTGTGGGTAAAAAAAAAAAGGCTCGGATAGAGGAAGTGAAACCACAGCTCAGATTTATTATTTGCATGTCGGGCGTTTAGCTGGTGCTAACTTTCAGAGCAATTTATAATAAGTGCAGTAGTAAAATAAAGTTATGTTGCATGCTTACCAACATCAGACGCATCTTAAAAGCCTTTTATTCTCTTTTTAGATGAGCAGATTAGACATTGTAAAAGTTGAGAAAAGCCTCTTTCCGAAGGCCGAACATTGTGGCCTGCATAGATCTGCAACTTCCGAACTTTCCGAAACTCATAATCTGAGAGTTAAGGCCACATTATGCAGCAACTGACCAATCACTTCACAAACTCTCTCTCTTTACCCTCATTCTGTGTATTTTGAATAAAATTCTGTGGGTATTAAACACACAACTAAATGCACTTTTATATTTTTGAAGCCTATTTATTTACAAGCTATAGCTGTGTTTCCAATAACACATTTTTTATGCGCATTTTGAAGTATCGCATAAGAAAATCTGTATGGAAACGGCAAAATTCGATTGAAATTCGTCATTCGTGGAAAAACGTTTCTACACTCTCTTGAGGTGGTTTTTGGCTCTTTAAGAACAGTCGATGCACTGAATGGGACATGGCAACACATTTGCCGAATAGGTTCTGACGTAGCGAACATTTAACTCACATGACTGATCAGCTGTTTCCGCTGTTGGCAGACAACATGAAACATGGCCGACATTAGCTATGATTAAAGACCCCTCTCCATTTTTCCCCATAGATGGGTTTGATGGCCAATGCGACTTGTTTCCGGTTAGCAGCCTCTACTTCTACTCTGTTTACTAGCGGATTACAGCCATGCGTAGTCTATAGCGCCAACTTCCAACCAAACTACGCTGTAGCTGAGTTTATTTGCCCCTAACCAGTTGATTGAAATGCGCCTAATTCACATTTCTTCGCTTCAAATGTGCTTGACATTTGAATGGAAACACAGCTATTGATGACAAGCCTCTGGCCCTACTAAGGAAAGGGTGTGCGCTCTAAAAATATGCACAACTTTCCATTTTTAGCCTTTTTTAAATTTTTTTTTAAAGATAGTTTTTTGGGACTTTTCCCTTTATTTGATAGTGACAGTGGATAGACAGGAAAGGGGGGAGAGAGATGGGGGATGACACGCAGAAAAGGGCCGCAGGTCGGACTCGAACCCGGGCCGCTGCAAAGGACTCAGCCTACATGGGGTGCACGCTCTTACTGGGTGAGCTAGAGGTCGCCCCTTTATTAATTTTTTAGTACCAGCCTTTTACTTGAATGTGCCTTATCATTCCCAGGTGATGTCAAGCAGCACACAGTTTCATGTACATATCCTACAATACAAGCAGAAAGAAATAGCTAGATTTTTGTTAACTTAGATTTTTGAAGTTTAGACTCGCCCCACTTAGGAAGGTAACTGCTCTAAAAATAGTACAACTTCAGTTTTTCAGCTTGGTAGACATTTTGTCAGCCGACCTTGTTTTGAAAGACCACGTATCCGCAGAAAAGCACCCAGTCGCTAAATGTCACAACCTTTTTTCTCGAGCCAGAAATAGAAAGCAGGTACAGACGAGAAGAGAAAGATGGAGGAGGGAATTTTTCTGCACAGACCTGACGGCAGCAGAAAGATTTTCACACCATGATAATTTTTAGACCGTGGTAATGATTTTAATCACAGGAGTTTGTCATCAACATTATGTGAAATAGAATGAAGATCTTAATGGCTTTCCTTCGAGTTTCTTCTTCATGTCACTGAACATTTCTGAGTGTGAACTGATGCCTGCTAACCTGCTAGAGCTGGGTATCGATTTCAATTCCGTGACTTCGATACCGGTTCCTAAACTATGCTTTTTTCGATATCAATTTTATTAAACAAAAAGAACTCACAACTTTACACATTACGGCACAAATCTTTTTATTTATTTTTCAGCTCCTACTATGTGAGCTCTCTGTGTAACTAGAGTTGTTCCTCTACGATGTGTAACGCTTAACAGCCAATCACAAACATCATTAGATCTTGGTAGAAGCATTCTGCGTGCTTATTGGCTCACTGACTCTGAAGAGATTTACTCCTTAGGTATTAAAATTGGGTATTGAATGATACTTGCAATTTGGTTGGTGTCTAAAAAGTATTGAATTTGGTACCCAGCCCTAATGCCTGGCCGGTGGTTCGTTGCCTCTATATGTTTGTCTATTTATACGTTTATATATGTGATTGTTTGTAATGTGTGTTGGTGTTTGTCTGTCCATATATGTGTGTGTGTGTGTGTGTGTGTGTTATGTTGCAGACTATAAGCGTGGGTTTGGAGGGCAGTATGGGGTAGAGAAGGAGAAGCAGGACCAGTGTGCCCTGGGCTATGAGCACAAGGAGAGCCTGGCTAAGCACGAGTCTCAGAAAGGCACAGATACTCCCCTCAACCCCACACCCACAACCCTCAACCCCACCTCCCATTTATTAAAAAAAAAAAAAAAAAAATCCCTCCTTATTATCACCCATCCTTTCCCAGAAAAATACCTCCTCCTAGCTTGTTACTCCTTCTTTGGCACCGCCCTCTCATCCCCAGTAACAGCTGTTTTCTTTTAAGTGACGGACACGCCTTCCTTTCCTCACCGATAACCCCCATGAACCCTCACTGTTCCACCACCCAGCTTTCTTTGTTGCTATTTTTGTTTTATTTATTCTTTAATACCAGCACTGAATAAAATAGTTTGTGCAGATCACCCTTCATTTTGGGCCAGGTGATGTTAATAAGTATGCAATTTAAAATACATAGCCCACAAAATGTCTGTGAAGGTTCTCATCCAGGTCATCATTAGCAGTCAAGCATCTTTTAACCAAGTCCAGGTGTCCTTGATTTTTAACCTTTCTTGGATCCTAGAAGACAAGAGCAACAGTTAGATGTGGAAATGACCAATACAATATAACCTTATATCAGGTGATCATAGCTTAATGTGTAGTAGGTCTGCACGATATGAGCAAAATATGCGATAACATTGTTGAATATTGCGATATTACTGCCGATAAATAAACAGATATTAAAGTGAACTCAGTTCTGATGCTTTCAGTATTCTGCTAACATACAACAAACGGTTTGTTGAATTTAAAACAAATGAAAGGAAATCATTTCCAACTTTCTTATATTGAACAAATTGAACATTGAATTGAATATAAAAGGCCCTACTGAAAAAAATGACCGTTAGATTTTAAAGTGCAGTTACAATTGTCTCGGTTTAGTCAATTTTAAAAACATGTATTTATTTTTTAAACAAATTTAAAGTTTTGAATGAATCCCAGGATACATCTTTTAGTTATATCTGTCATGTGACCCAGATAATGTAGTAACACAAACACACAGCCTATGAAGAAAACCATGCCTCTTTATTATCACATTATTTATTTCTTACTGTATCTCCCCCCCCCTTTTACATTTTTGTTCATTAGAACATGTATAGTATAAGTACCAAAAACTAACAATAAAAATATATAGTCCGACCAATAAACTAAATCAACAATTACCAGTCATACGCCTTAAGACCTTAGCTAAAAAGAATCTGTGATAATGTAAAAAGATTGAGAATTGGACAATTATGTAATAATTGTTAGAGGCCTGGTCGCAGCCTTTCGGAATGTGTTTATTGCGCCAGTTGATATCGCGAGGACGATAATAAAAAACAAAAAAAGATATATTGTGCAGCCCTAGTGTGTAGTCTCACATTTCAGTATTTATTATTATATTATTCAGCAGTATTTATCCTTGACTGTCTATCACCTCGGCCCTCCACCTCCCTGATCACCACCCCTGCTGTTTCTTGCGCTGCCACAACGCTGTTTGTTTCTGCTTCTGCATTCGTTTGTGCATGATGTCGTACGGCCACAGTGCATTTTTATCCAGACCTTCTGCTGTGACCACACAGACGTACATGGCTGGTCTTCAATGCAGAGATTGAGCCAAGATGGCTGCTTGACCCCAACTGTCTGGCTTATAAAAATATCCTCCTATCAGTTTCCTCTGTTGTCTGCATTCAGTGTTTTTTTTTTTGTTTCTCCTCCCTACAGGTTTGCATGAGCTCAGCAACCCGTCCTTTGATTCCAGCAGTTCTTGTGTTTATCAGTTTTTGTGAAACCAACCACAGTCCGCTTCATCTGAACGTTTGCAGACCAGAGAAGCTTTGAATCTACGTCTCTATTAATAGTGTGCCGCAGTAAAGTTTAATGAAGAAGTATTATGAATCAAACAGTCCCGTAATTGTTTAAGGTCTTCTCTGAAAAAAGCGGCTCTGATGATGCTGACTGTGGTTGGGCCACTAATGTAAAACAGGAACTGACTCCTTTTATCTCCTGTTTGTTACCAGATTATTCTAAAGGATTTGGAGGGAAATTTGGTGTCCAGAATGACCGGATGGATAAGGTAAGGAGTGTTTGTGTTAGGGCTGCTCGATTATGAGAAAGAAGAACAATTATTTTTGGTCAATATTGAAATCACGGTGGCCGGGTTAGCTCAGTTGGTAGAGCGGGCACACATACATAGAGGTTTTCTCCTCGACGCAGCGGTCATGGGTTCAACTCCGACCCGCGGCCCTTTGCTGCATGTCACTCCCCCCTCTCTCTCCCCTTTCGTGTCTTCTGCTGTCCTGTGAAAATAAAGGCCTAAAAATGCCCAAAAAATAATCTTAAAAAAAAATCACGATTGTTTAACACGATTACTCGTTGAGTTGTATAAAGATGTTGCATTTGTTGAACTTAAAAAACAGTGAAACAAATCAACAGTGAAAACACCTTGACCTGTGAAATTTAACTTTAACTTTTTTTTCATTGAGATGCAATACAAAATAAAGAGTTTACTTGCAAAACCTAATGTGCAAAATAATAGTTTTTTTTATCGATTCCATCGTTTTTGTGATCGTTAGGAGCCAAAATCGAAATCGCCATTACAATTTGATTAACTGCACAGCCCTAGTTTGTTTGAGTTTCTGTGTAATAAGTTCCTTCTGTCTCCAATCTTTCTCTCTGGTCGGCAGAGCGCCGGGACTTTTGAGGATGTGGTGAAGCCGGCCCCAGCTTACCAGAAAACCAAACCTGTGGAGGCCGGTAAGCATTCATCAACATCAGCTGTGTTTTTCATTGTTTATCCTGGTATAGTTGTTCAGTTGTTTCATGGTCCCTCTACTCGCTGGCTGTAGTCGACAGTTCCACTGTATTGTTGTCGACGACTGCTGTGTTTGTCAGTGACTGTCATGTTAGTCCTCATTAGTTAAAAGTACTTTAAACAAACTTTTTTGGGGGGTCAATTCTTAATGTAAACATTATCCTGGCGCGTTATAAAAAATATTTGAGGGTTGCTTCTTGCTTGTATAATTTACAGCAGAAGTTCTCTGAGAATCTATTTTATATCGAAGCAAAGTTGGTATTGTAACTAAGATTTCACTAACCTTAATGATAGAAACTCAGAAATGTAATCGGACCGGGTGAATCGGAATCGAATTGATTCGGGAAATCTTTGGCTGGATACCCAGCCCTACTGATCACATCGTCTCTTCATTCTCCTTCATGTTTTCTTCTCTTGTCAGCTGGCAGCAGCACAGGAAGCATCAAGGCGCGCTTCGAGAACATCGCCAAGCAGAAGGAGGAGGAGGACAGGAAGAGGGCCGAGGAGGAGCGAGTGCGCCGACAGGCCAAGGAGAAGCAGGAGCAGGAGGAGGCGCGCCGTAAGATGGAGGAGACGGCCAAGGCCCCCTCTCCGGTCCCGGCTGCCAGTCCCAGTCCCACTCCCAGCCCGACTCCCCCGGTCCAGCCAGCCGCCGCCCCAGCATACCAGGTTAGTCGCCAGGCTTTTTACAGCGTGTCTCTACCTGAAAACTTGCACTTTGTATTGTTGTTGTTGTTGATACTTTTATTGCAACTAATTCGCTTAATTTACAATCCATTACCGTACAGTACAATTCTCATATCATGGCATTTTTTATTTTATTTTTATTTGTGTACATATCTATGCAATCCACCCGATGATGATGATGATGATGATGATGATGATGATGATGATAATAATAACAGAAGCAAGATAACTAAATAGCTAAAGGAAAATTTAAATCAAAAGAGAGAAATACATTTTTTATATAAATTATCATTTATAAATACAATAAATAATAACAAAACTGATAATAAAAACAATATATACTATATATGCCAATTTGTATCTTTAAGCCCACAACACAGAGACTAAAAGAAAGTAATTTCTTTTTTTAAATTTTACTGATAATGAATGGGTCAAAAAAGTGTGCTGTCCTCAACTAAAGAAATTATTAGTCGAGTATCACTCATATGATTTTGTCGACTAATCAATTAGTTGATTTAATCAACAGATCTGTAGGAAGAGTTTCAATCTTATGTTTACCAGAGATGTGCTCAGACGTTTCATTCAGCTTGTAAAAGCCTAAAAAATGACCCAATCGACAAAGAGACAGACCGAGAAGAGACAATCGGTAGAGAGTACAGCCCCTTTTAGGTAAGCAGCTCGTATGTAAACATACTGTCTCTCATGCCAGATCAATCAGCGATTGTTATTCTAGTTTAAAGGTGCCCTGCCACACGTATTTCATTACTTTGTGGTAATGTCTGAAGTTCTACCATGGACTCCGTAACACAAAATGCCTTGGTTACCTTGTTTCCAGCCATTCTAGCGTGGTATAGAAAGCCTGCAGGAAGACTCAGCTCGATTTGTGCCAGTTCTCATTAATATTCAACGAGCTAAGCTGCTTGACTCTGATTGGCTAACAGCTAGCCAATGAGAGCCTGGCTATCAGCATCCTTTACCCAGCGCAACTGGGCGAGCTCATGAATAGTAATGAGCTCAGGCAACACCTCGTCAGACTGACCAGCTTCTGTAATTGGCCTGATTTCTCCGCTTATTTCTTTTCAGTGTCTAGAGCTGACAGAGGAGGTAGCAGTTCATTTTCACATTCACCACATAACACAAACACATACGGACCTAACATATTTCAAAAAATACAAGTAAAAACGGTTTTGTGTGGCAGGGCACCTTTTTAAGGATTTGAAATTGCGAGTAAACGACAGACATTATTGGATGATTATTGCATTTAGCGTAAACATACAACCAATACAATCATCAATTAGAAGCCGTTCCTTTTTCTGTGTTAATGCTGTTGCATGGAATCAAGGCTGGACCATGTCCCAGCACACATCTTAATAACGTAGAATATAGTCTTTATTAGTTCCTTGCTACTTTAATGTCAAGAAAGGTGCCTAGTGTAGCCTTTAGTTTTAAGGTGGGATTTGTTGATTTCTTTTGGGTTGAAGATAACCTCTTACTGGCATTAGTAGAAGGAAGTAAGTAATAGGGCTCCAACTACCGATTATTTTCATAGTCGCTTAATCTGTCAATTATTTTCTCAATTAATAGGTTAGTTATTTGGTCTCTTAAATGTCAGAAAAAGGGCGCCCGGATAGCTCAGTTGGTAGAGTGGGCGCCCATATGTAGAGGTTTACTGCATGTCATTCCCCCCTCTCTCTCCCCTTTCATGTCTTCTGCTGTCCTATCAGAATAAAGGCTGAAAATGCCCAAAAAATAATCTTAAAATGTCAGAAAAATGTGTTTCCCAAAGCCCAAGATGACATCTTCAAATGTCTTGTTTTGTCCCCAACTCAGATATTCAGTTTACTGTCACAGAGAAGAAACTAGAACATATTCACATTTAACAAGCTGACATCAGACAAGTTTTACTTTTTTTTTCATAAAAATGTACTCAAACCGATTAATCGATTATCAAAATAGTTGGCGAATAATTTAATAGTTGACAGCTAATCGACTCATCTTTGCAGCTCTAATAAATAAGTAATACACTGAAGCTGATTGACATGAACAATATTTTACTTTACTGGAAGTAGAAGTACTCTTTGCAGAAGGAGTTGTCCTTAAACAGAACCCGTTTGCCTTGTCAGAAGTCAGCTGCCGTGTCCCACGATGCTGCCGAGGAGAACGGAGAGCCGCTGTACGAGGCGGAGCCACAGATCCCCGACGCAGAGCCCGAGGACCTGTACCAGACCCCCGAGGAGACGGCCGTGGCAGCAGGTGACCCTCCTTTCATCTGTGCTGTTCTAGTCTTCACTGTTCTATGTTACTACAGGGCACCCGCGTGGTCTTCAAGGGCCTAAAATGTCTTGAATATACTATTCGAAAAATAAGGCCTTAAAAGTCAACTATTATATAGCATTTTCAGGATTGTGTATATATATATATATATATATATATATATATATATATATATATATATATATATATATATATATATATATATATATATATATATAATATAAATGATAGTCAGTATAACACAACACAGTTCAACAGCACCACAAACTGCAGCCTCCAAAATGATCATACGGTTGAATCAACACCTCAAACAGTTTCAACCCAAACTAAATATTAATACCTGAATGAAGGAGGATTTATTGCAGGACTGTTGGACAATTAAGCTTGACTTATGTGTCTGTGTTGAATCTACGCCGTCGGTACGAGTAGATTCAGACCCTACGCCGTAGCCTGACGTGCACCTCCCCAGAATTATAACTACATGTCATTGACCGCAAAAACTGTGATTGGTCCGCACCAGAGTTGCATTTCCTTATACTTATTTCCTGGTTCTCCTTCTCCGTGAACAACATGAAATCAAGGAGAGGGTTAACTTTTCCTGCTACAGTCCGACCGTGGTCAGAAAGAACAGGGGAGACACTTTGTTTCCACTACCCCTCCCCCCCAACAACAAGTAGTAAAGACACAAACAGAAAAAACACGGTATATGTGTCTTTGTTGTTGAGTCTGTCTGTTTCTTTCCTTGGACTAACAAAACTAACTAACTAACCAAGCATCTTCCTCTTGCAGACGGCCAGCAGTACGAGTACGGCGAGGACCTCGGGTTGACGGCGGTGGCCCTGTACGACTACCAAGCAGGTGAGACTGAAAGCTGTGGATTTGTGAGGACTATGGTTAACTGCTCCTCAGATCTCTGCAGGGTAAATCCAGACAGCTAGCTAGACTATCTGTCCAATCTGAGTTTTCTGTTGCACGACTACTTTTGAACGTCCACACGTTCCACCAAAACAAGTTCCTTCCTGAGACTATTTAGCAGAGGCACCGTGGCTCCGTCCGGCACCAAAGACGATTGTGATTGGTTTAATGAAATGCCAATAAACCAGAGCACGTTTTTCTCCTAGCCCGCAATGTGGAGAAAGGTCTGGCAATGCGAGACCACGTTTTATGTAATATTTAATATCTCAAGATCAATACAGAGCAGAGATCTCCCGTAGTGCAAACGGACATTTTTAAATGTCATGTTTATCTGACTAATCCTTTCAGCTCTGCTGCAAATGGAATAAAATAAACACTTACAGTTGCACTGTCATGTGGCTCTTTGTAGTTTGGCTTATTTAAAGCTAATGTGCACTTCTTGCTGTCTGAGTTTGTACCTTCAAGGTTGAAAGCTATTCATTGTAAGTCGCTTTGGACAAAAGCGTCAGCTAAATGTAATATCTACGAATCCTCCGTCACCAATCTATCTCTTCCTGTTTTCCAGCCGGCGACGACGAGATATCCTTCGACCCCGACGACATCATCACCAACATCGAGATGATCGACGAGGGCTGGTGGCGGGGCGTGTGCAGAGGCGCCTACGGCCTTTTCCCCGCCAACTACGTTGAGGTTCGGCAATGATGACGCCCCGCCGACACGAGCCGAGGAAGGAGACAATTTGGAATCCTCCTCTTTCACCCTTTGGTCTTCTCTCTCGTCACCTTATGTTCCTGCGCGAGACGTCTGCAGGTCTCCTAACCGGCTTTCTTTTGCTCCGTTTTTCCATCCCTCCGCTACATATTCCACTCTCAGATCACTTTGTTTCTCTCCGGGCAGCAGAAGACGGGGAGAGTTATCTTAGAATGACTCAACTGGGGCTGCACAATACGAGGGAACATGCGATAACCTTGTTGAACATCGCGGTAACGATATCACTTGTGATACATTTACAGATATTAAAGTGAACTCAGTTTCTGCTGCTTTCAGTATTCTGCTAAAATACAACACATTGCTTGTTAATTTAAAAAAAAAAAAAAAAGCCTGAAAGGAAATCATTTCCAACTTTGTTTTATTGAACAGATTGAACATTAAACTGAACACAAACCATTAAAAAAGAATGAGTTACATTTTAAAGTGCAGTTTTCCACTGATTCAGCTAACTCAAAAGATCTTTTTTGTGATGTGTTTTATTGTTATTGCAAGTTAAAGTTGCGTTGTCGATTTTAAATAAAAACTGATTTATTGTGCAGCCCTAGACTCAACTCAAAGAGAATATATAGAGTAGAACTCATCTGGGCTTTGTTCTGCACCTCTGGACAGATGTTCTGGTCTCAGATGACGAATGATTCACACCTTTTTCTATCTCTCCAGATACCATATTAGAGATCAGTTTCAGGTATTGTTGCTTCTTCATATGTAAGAGAGGACTTTTAGTCTCACCAAAGACCAGAGTAATGATAGCAATGAGCTTGAATAAGTCTTGTGTACGGGGCGACGGCTGCTCACTGTTCAGCAGCTCAGGCTCCATGTAAGCAGGAGCAGTTTTTAAAGTGGAAAACAAGCCTCCACTTTGGATTATAATGTATATTGATGGCTACATACTGTCCAGTACGATCGACCGTGGACCAAAAAGACCTTTTTGTTTCTTTGGTCTGTTTGCACAGGAGTTTAAATTCCCCCTTCCTGATTGATTCGTCAATGGGGGAGCTAAGGCTACATCTACGCTGCTACGCGTTGGTTTAAAAATGTCTTTTTTGCGTCGTGCCCCTAAAACGAGACTACATCGTAGACAGAGCCAGCCAGGGAGGGCATACAGTGAGAGGCCAGATCAGGGCTAGCATGTAGCTTCTCTGAGCTAAACCATCTGTCTGATGACATCATCGCACACCAGAGGGAAGTTCAAGTCTGCCAAATTTGCCGTTGACACCTTTCCCACGTTGCAGGCTCCAAAAAAAACAAGGCAACATTTACACCATGTTGTATGTTTCGCTACGTTTACGCCTCGCGGCCACACTACCAGGGCTACCTCGGCGTTATTATGGATCCCACGTAACTTCTAGGCAAGTCCCGCCCTACGAAGCAGCCTGATTGGTTGGGGTTAGGCATTGACCTCGATTAGTTATAGTTAGGATAGCCGATTGGTCAGGGGATAGGACCTGAACAAATCGGGTTCTTTTACCTTGCGTAAGCATGGACGCCTGGCCAATAGTAGCGTGTGAATGCTATTGAAAGGCGGGTCTTGCGTAGAAGTTGCGTGGGTTCCATAATAACGCGTTTCCGAGCCCCTAAAACGGAGACATTTGGAAACACTGCCGCCGACGTTTTGGTTTGAAAACTCCGGGGTTGCTTTGTCTAGAAGGCCACAAACGGAGACGCACGTCAGTCTTAAGCAACTATCACCAACCGGGCGGAGTATACATGCTGCTTCCTGTTAACACTGGCCCGCGCATGCCCAGTATACGTGAATGGTCATGTGATATGCGTTTTGGGCGTGCTAGTTAAAACGGCAATTAGTTCTGCTGCTGGAGCTAAATCTCTTGTGTGCACGGAGATCGTTTTTTTTTTTTTTTTTTTTGGGCTCAAATGCCGCTTAAAAACCTGAACGTAGCAGTTTAGATGTAGCTTCAGTTCAAGCTTCAGGTAGTACGAATCCGTTCTCTTTTGTCTGAGCACTTGCAGCGATCGTAGTGTTTGATTTTACACGATCAATAATGATGTTTCCTCCTTTGCTGGTGTCCCAATTGTTGATAGAATAACGTGGCCATAATGTCAAAGCTAAACAAAAAACACTACAGCTCATAGTATTATTTGAATCATCTTCATACTTTATTCTGGTTATTGTTGATATCATGCTTAGAATCATGTACAGAGAGATCATGATTTATTGAGAAATAATAGATTTGAAAACATATTTTTATTTCCTGTCTCTGTGAGGTTTTCTTTGGACTTGTGTATTTGTGTCTTGCTGCCTTGAACGCTCGGGTTTTCCTGTCCTATTCCGTATGTTGATATGCACGTGAGGCGTGATGACGACTGCTCTGGAGCGCCGCTAACATCCCCTCGTCATGGTTAGAGATGTTCCGATACCGATACCAGTATCAGAAAAGCCTCCCGATACTGCCTAAAATGCTGGTATTGGAAAGTACTGGAGTTTATGCACCGATCCGATACCACGTAATTTAGCCCTGAAGAAAATCTACTTTAAAGTAGTTTATTTATGTTATGACTCACTGTCAAACTGGATAATAAAGAAAGTTCTCTGACGTTCATTGTTTGTGTTTGTTCATGTTTCGCAGATAACAAGAGTATCGGACCATCTCTAATCATGACCAAACCTCAGAGCGAGTGTGTGTGTGTGTGTGTGTGTGTGTGTGTGTGTGTGTGTGTGTGTGTGTGTGTGTGTGTGTGTGTGTGTGTGTGTGTGTGTGTGTGTGTGTGTGTGTGTGTGTGTGTGTGTGTGTGTGTGTGTGTGTGTGTGTGTGTGAAGAGTAGAAATGTTTATCATGCTGTTTGTTAAGGGAAGAGGCTTTGGTGTTTTCTCCAAACATTTAATTATTCCAACAGACGACAGGTCTGACATACTGCTCTCTGTGTCTAGCAGGAGTGTAGCTTAAACAGGTGTGTGTGTGTGTGTGTGCTTTCACTCAATTCATCTTTGGGGTTTTATAATAAAAAAAGTGACCTTTTTCAAATGCATTATTTTTATCTCTGTTTGCTTAAGTCACATCATTATCTGCTTTTTTTTGTTTCAATAAATAAACTATGAATTCTAAACTTGTTGCGTTATTTTATTTCATGGCTCCCTAAAATTACAACAGTTATGAAAACTTTAAGAACCCCTGGTGTAGTACGTCATAGAAAGTCATGAAAATTATATATATAGTATAGTATAGTATGTCGAAAAAAAGTATAAAGAAGAGATAGTATAATATGTCGAAAAAAGTCTGGAAAAGTCATAGTATAATATGTCGAAAAATGTATAAAAAAAGTCAGTATAGTATGTCGAAAAAAGTATAAAAAAGTCATAGTACAGTATGTCGAAAAAAAGTAAGTCAGTACAGTATGTTGAAAAAAGTATTTAAGTCATAGTATAGTATGTCGAAAAAGTATAAAAAAGTCACAGTACAGTATGTCGAAAAAACTATACAAAAGTCATAGTACAGTATGTCGAAAAAAGAAAAATCATAGTACAGTATGTCAAAAAAGTCTGGAAATGTCATAGTATAGTATGTCGAAAAAAAAGAAGTATAAAGAAGAGATAGTATATGTCGAAAAAAGTATAAAAGTCATAATATAGTATATCGAGAAAAGTAAAAAAAAGTCACAGTATAATGTCGAAAAAAGTATAAAAAAAGTCACAGTATAGTATGTCGAAAATAGTATAAAAAAGTCATAGTACAGTATGTCGAAAAATGTATAAAAAAGTCAGTACAGTATGTTGAAAAAAGTATTTAAAAGTCATAGTATAGAATGTCGAAAAAAGTAAAAAAAAGAATCATAGTACAGTATGTCAAAAAAGTGGAAAAGTCATAGTATAGTATGTCGAAAAAAAGTATAAAGAAGAGATAGTATATGTCGAAAAAAGTATAAAAAAGTCATAGTATAGTATGTCGAAAAAAGTATAAAACAATCATAGTATAGTATATCGAGAAAAGTAAAAAAAAGTCACAGTATAACGTCGAAAAAAGTATAAAAAAAGTCATAGTATAGTATGTCGAAAAAAGTAAAAAAAAGAATCATAGTACAGTATGTCAAAAAAGTCTGGAAAAGTCATAGTATAGTATGTCGAAAAAAAGTATAAAGAAGGGATAGTATAATATGTCAAAAAAAGTATAAAAAAGTCATAGTATAGTATGTCGAAAAAAGTAAAAAAAAATCATAGTATAGTATGTCGAAAAAAGTATAAAAAAGTCATAGTATAGTATGTAGAAAAAAGTATAAAGAAGAGATAGTATATATCGAAAAAAGTAAAAAAAAAGTCATAGTACAGTATGTCGAAAAAAGTAAAAAAGTCAGTACAGTATGTTGAAAAAAGTATTTAAAAGTCATAGTATAGTATGTCGAAAAAAGTATAAAAAAGTCACAGTACAGTATGTCGAAAAAAGTATAAAACAGTCATAGTATAGTATGTTGAAAAACGTAAAAAAAAAGTCATAGTATAGTATGTCGAAAATAGTATAAAAAAGTCATAGTACAGTATGTCGAAAAAAGTATAAAAAAGTCATAGTACAGTATGTCGAAAAAAGTATAAAAAAGTCATAGTACAGTATGTTGAAAAAAGTATTTAAAAGTCATAGTATAGTATGTCGAAAAAAGTAAAAAAAAGAATCATAGTACAGTATGTCATAAAAGTCTGGAAAAGTCATAGTATAGTATGTCGAAAAAAAGTATAAAGAAGAGATAGTATATGTCGAAAAAAGTATAAAAAAGTCATAGTATAGTATGTCGAAAAAAGTATAAAACAATCATAGTATAGTATATCGAGAAAAGTAAAAAAAAGTCACAGTATAATGTCGAAAAAAGTAGAAAAAAAAGTCACAGTATAGTATGTCGAAAATAGTATAAAAAAGTCAGTACAGTATGTTGAAAAAAGTATTTAAAAGTCATAGTATAGTATGTTGAAAAAAGTATAAAAAAAAGTCACAGTATAGTATGTTGAAAAAACTATAAAAAAGTCACAGTACAGTATGTCGAAAAAAGTAAAAAAAAAAAGTCATAGTATAGTAAGTCAAAAAAGTCTGGAAAAGTCATAGTATAGTATGTCGAAAAAAAAGTATAAAGATATAGTATATGTCGAAAAAAGTATAAAAAAAGTCATAGTATAGTATGTCGAAAAAAGTATAAAAAAGTCAGTATAGTATGTCGAAAAAAGTATAAAACAGTCATAGTATAGTATGTTGAAAAAAGTTTAAAAAAAAAAGTCATAGTATAGTATGTCGAAAAAAGAAAAACAAAGTCATAGTACAGTATGTCGAAAAAACAAAAAAGTCACAGTATAGTATGTCGAAAAAAGTATAAAAAAGTCATAGTACAGTATGTCGAAAAAGTCTGGAAAAGTCATAGTATAGTATGTCGAAAAAAAGTATAAAGAAGAGCTAGTGTAATATGTCGAAAAAAGTATAAAAAAGTCATAGTATAGTATATCGAGAAAAGTAAAAAAAAGTCACAGTATAGTATGTCGAAAAAAGTATAAAACAGTCATAGTATAGTATGTCGAAAAAAGTATAAAAAAGTCATAGTATAGTATGTCGAAAAAAGTATAAAAAAGTCATAGTACAGTATGTTGAAAAAAGTATAAAACAGTCATAGTATAGTATGTCGAAAAAAGTATAAAACAGTCATAGTATAGTATATCGAAAAAAGAAAAACAAAGTCATAGTATAGTATGTCGAAAAAACAAAAAAGTCACAGTATAGTATGTCGAAAAAAGTATAAAAAAGTCATAGTTTAGTATGTCGAGAAAAGTATAAAAAAGTCACAGTATAGTATGTCGAAAAAAGTATAAAAAAGTCATAGTACAGTATGTTGAAAAAAGTATTTAAAAGTCATAGTATAGTATGTCGAAAAAAGTATAAAAAAGTCACAGTACAGTATGTCGAAAAAAGTATAAAAAAGTCACAGTACAGTATGTCGAAAAAGTCTGGAAAAGTCATAGTATAGTATGTCGAAAAAAAGTATAAAGAAGAGCTAGTGTAATATGTAGAACAAAGTATAAAACAGTCATCGTATAGTACGATGAAAAAAGTAAACAAAAGTCATAGTATAGTATGTCGAAAAAAGTAAAAAAAAGTCACAGTATAGTATGTTGAAAAAAGTATAAAAAAGTCACAGTATAGTATGTCGAAAAAAGTATAAAAAAGTCAGTACAGTATGTTGAAAAAAGTATTTAAAAGTCATAGTACAGTATGTCAAAAAAGTCTGGAAAAGTCATAGTATAGTATGTCGAAAAAAAGTATAAAGAAGAGATAGTATATGTCGAAAAAAGTATAAAAAAGTCATAGTATAGTATGTCGAAAAAAGTATAAAACAATCATAGTATAGTATATCGAGAAAAGTAAAAAAAAGTCACAGTATAATGTTGAAAAAAGTATAAAAAAAGTCATAGTACAGTATGTCGAAAAAAGTAAAAAAAAGAATCATAGTACAGTATGTCAAAAAAGTCTGGAAAAGTCATAGTATAGTATGTCGAAAAAAAGTATAAAGAAGAGATAGTATAATATGCCAAAAAAAGTATAAAAAAGTCATAGTATAGTATGTCGAAAAAAGTATAAAAAAGTCATAGTATAGTATGTAGAAAAAAGTATAAAGAAGAGATAGTATATATCAAAAAAAGTAAAAAAAAAGTCATAGTACAGTATGTCGAAAAAAGTAAAAAAGTCAGTACAGTATGTTGAAAAAAGTATTTAAAAGTCATAGTATAGTATGTCGAAAAAAGTATAAAAAAGTCACAGTACAGTATGTCGAAAAAAGTATAAAACAGTCATAGTATAGTATGTTGAAAAACGTTAAAAAAAAGTCATAGTATAGTATGTCGAAAAAAAAAAGTATAAAGAAGAGATAGTATATGTCGAAAAAAGTATAAAAGTCATAGTATAGTATATCAAGAAAAGTAAAAAAAAGTCACAGTATAATGTCGAAAAAAGTATAAAAAAAAGTCACAGTATAGTATGTCGAAAATAGTATAAAAACGTCAGTACAGTATGTTGAAAAAAGTATTTAAAAGTCATAGTATAGTATGTTGAAAAAAGTATAAAAAAGTCACAGTATAGTATGTCGAAAAAACTATAAAAAAGTCACAGTACAGTATGTCGAAAAAAGTAAAAAAAAAGTCATAGTACAGTAAGTCAAAAAAGTCTGGAAAAGTCATAGTATAGTATGTCGAAAAAAAAGTATAAAGAGATAGTATATGTCGAAAAAAGTATAAAAAAGTCATAGTACAGTATATCAAGAAAAGTAAAAAAAAGTCATAGTATAGTATGTCAAAAAAAGTATAAAAAAGTCATAGTATAGTATGTCGAAAAAAGTATAAAAAAGTCATAGTATAGTATGTAGAAAAAAGCATAAAACAGTCATAGTGCAGTATGTTGAAAAAAGTTTAAAAAAAAAGTCATAGTATAGTATGTCGAAAAAAGTATAAAACAGTCATAGTATAGTATGTTGAAAAAAGTTAAAAAAAAAAAAGTCATAGTATAGTATATCGAAAAAAGAAAAACAAAGTCATAGTATAGTATGTCGAAAAAACAAAAAAGTCACAGTATAGTATGTCGAAAAAAGTATAAAAAAGTCACAGTACAGTATGTCGAAAAAAGTATAAAAAAGTCACAGTACAGTATGTCGAAAAAGTCTGGAAAAGTCATAGTATAGTATGTCGAAAAAAAGTATAAAGAAGAGCTAGTGTAATATGTCGAAAAAAGTATAAAAAAGTCATAGTATAGTATGTAGAACAAAGTATAAAACAGTCATCGTATAGTACGATGAAAAAAGTAAACAAAAGTCATAGTATAGTATGTCGAAAAAAGTATAAAACAGTCATAGTATAGTACGATGATAAAAGTAAACAAAAGTCATAGTATAGTATGTCGAAAAAAGTATAAAACAGTCATAGTATAGTATGTCGAAAAAAGTAAAAAAAAGTCACAGTATAGTATGTTGAAAAAAGTATAAAAAAGTCATAGTATAGTATGTCGAAAAAAGTATAAAACAGTCATAGTATAGTATGTTGAAAAACGTTAAAAAAGTCATAGTACAGTATGTCGAAAAAAGTAAAAAAAAAAAGTCATAGTAAAGTATGTCGAAAAAAGTATAAAAAAGTCATAGTATAGTATGTCGAGAAAAGTATAAAAAAGTCATAGTACAGTATGTCGAAAAAAAAAGTCATAGTACAGTATGTCGAAAAAAAAAGTCATAGTACAGTATGTCAAAAAAGTATAAAAAAGTCATAATATAGTATGTGAATAGTATAGTATATAAAAATATATATAAAACAAAGTCATAGTATAGTATGTTGAATAGTATAGTATGCCAAACTGCACACAGAAAGGTCCGGTACGAACTGGGTTTTGAACCTTGTACCTTCTTGCAGTGAGGAAACAGTGATAACCATTGGGCCACCTACTGCATGACTTTTACTTGTTCCGACATACTTTACTATAACTTTTTTGACATACTAAATTATGACTTTTTTATTTGAATTTTGACGACTTAAAAAAACGTATTTTTATGACTTACTATACTTTGACTTCTTTTTTTTGACACTATGCTGTGACTTTTTAGAAACTTTTTTCGACATTTACATGTATTACATGTCACAGATTGTTATACACTGACGCTATTATCCCAAGTGACTTCCATTAAGTGACTGTTGATCATATTTTTAGTGGAGGGGGCACCCGGAGCATGGGGGCGAAACTGAAGGGTCTGGGACGAGCTGGGTTCAAACCCTCTACCTTCTTAATGAGAGGCAACAGCACCAACCATTGGGCCACCTACTGCACATGACTTTTCACTGTTTTTGACATACTTAACAATTACTTTTTTATCACTTTTTTTGACAAACTATACTATGACTTTTTATTACTTTTTACAACAAACTATACTTGTGACTTTTTATTACTTTTTAGAACAAACTATACTATGACTAATATAGTTTGAGAATTTGGTTTTGTGTTTACAGTTTTGAGAAAATGGGTGAGGGTTTCAAGAGATGATTCACCAATGGAAAAAAACTGTATTGCAGGACATTCATCACATTCGTTTTAGATAGGTGTACCTAATAAACTGGCAACTGGGTGTATTCATAATCCAAAAATGCATTAACGGTAGACTCTGGGTAAGTGTTTCCTGAGCTGTCTCGTACTACGCACTCCATATGCTAAACATAATGCCAAGATGTTGGAAAACAGACAAAAAACATGAACATTTGCACACTAAAAGTCTTAAAAAAAAACCTTAAATTATGTCCGTATAGAATCATTTTTGACTCGACTTTTCGATTTTTGGTCCGCACAAACCGACTACCTGAATCTGTGACGACCGATCTTCGCCCCCACGCGGGCAGCTCCGACAGGCCGGCACTGTAAGGACTGAGAGGGAAACGACACTAGTGCAATATTATATTTATTTCTTACAGTGAATTTTGGTTGCCATACAAGAAGTCTCGAGGATTTGAAGGGGCAGGGGAGGGGGGAGGGAAGGAAGAGTGCAGTTACAGGAAAATTCTCTCTCTTTTCATTTCAGTAATTAGTTGACTCTATGATGATTCAGTAGCACAAAATTACAGCAACATAGAAAACATAAACACAAGTCTTTGCACAAATTACCGAAAACATCTTAGCCTCTATGAAGACTTAGTCAAAGAATAAAATCTATTAATGAAAAAGAATCAAATTAAGAAAGAAAGAAAGAGGAAAAAAATAGAAAGTTACCCAAAATGTTGGACAATGATAAAGGCGGGAGCAGTGTTTTGAAGGGGAGTGGAAATGGGTTAGTGAGCCATGGCTGTCCTAAACATGGCCTGGTGATGCTCTTTAAAAGATTCCTACATCTACTCAGCTCTACATTTCCACAGAGAAAAACGGCTTAGTGACAATGCTGATCCACAGAGAGGAGTCAACAGCCACCACTAATCTTTTTGGTGGATTTATTATGTATGTATACATATATATAGATTCATATAGTTTCCTACCAAGAAAGGCCTGCAGATATATTTTAAACAAATTTACACATTTTTGCTCTTTTTATACACACACTCTAGACTGAGGGGTTTCAGAAGATGAGAGAAGTCTGCTCAGGCAGATGGTGGTCGTCAGAAGATACCTGGGTTTTTTTTCTTAGTCACTTGATTGGCCAAAATATCTTATAACTTTGGTATTTTTCAACCTGGAATCTATTTCCCCATGTGTTTGTGTCTAAGTGACTGATGGGAACAACAATCTTTGAAATTGTTCCAGTAATAAGCAAAACCGCTGCAGTCGGCAGCAGTGAAACAAGCTGCAATGAAACCCTATTTTGCAATTGCGCACCTTTAATTAACGTCCACTAAAAGTTCTGTTTTTGCTGCTGACAGGCTCAGATTATTATTCTAAGTGTCTGACAACATTATGAAAGGATCCCTACAGAGATAAACTTTTTTTGTTAAAGAGTAAGATCCTTTTAGTTTAAAATGAAACAGCCCCGAAATCGTTATCGCCAAACCCACCAGACTCCATTTAAATAAACGGTACTTTTATCATCGTAAAACACACTTCATTCAAAGTCGACAGAATAACAAAATGAAAATATCAAAAGCCGTCTTGGTTCATCTTTCCACTGTTTCAACAATCACCACTCTGGTTTGGTTGTAATAAACTCTTAATTCACCCATTTACATGTGGAAATATGCTGGCTCTATACACGCTAAAAGTACTGATTATTTACATGGAGTCTGGTGAGTTTGGCGATAGCGATTTCAGGGCTGTTTCATGTTAAACAAAAATGATTTTACTCTTTAACAAAAAGCTCTATCTCCAGTGATCCTTTCCATAATGTTGTCATCGGCAAAAACAGAACTTTTTGTGGATGTAAATTAAAGGTGCACAAATGCCCCGAGTGGTTACACTGCAGCCTGTATCGCGACCTCGATCGTGTTCCTATTAGTCACTTTTAGACACAAAAACATGGGAAAATAGGGTCCAGGTTGAAAAATACCAAAGTTATCCTTTAAATCTACTACAGCACTAGAGAGTTTATCTACTTTAGGCAACACTTCATTAAAACACTGACAAGTGGTCGCATCATGATATGTAACTTTAAAATGGAAAAATAAACACAACCAAGGAGATTCATTCAGAATAAATATTGCTTCTTACATAACCCATAAGTCTAATAATAAATATCCACGTTTGATCTATATAGTATTTTGTTTTTTTTTGGCAATCCACGTCAGTGTTGAACAGATTTTGTTCAGATAACCTCTATAAAATTTCATAGAACTCTATACAAATCTTTAAAAATACTGTGCTTTTCTACCCCCTCTCCGACACTTTGCTGTTTGCTTTTTTAAAATAAGTTACATGTTCAAACAGGAACAGGATTATAGCAGCATTGTCCCATGCCAGCCTCCGTACATACGACTAATGTTCACAGAACACAGAGCTTGTGTATGTTTCATTCGTCTCCTCGAAAACTACACCTACATGAAGCTGCGGAGTGTGATATGAAACCAAATAAGAGTGAACTTGCTCTAAATAAAACGATATATATTTCAGACGCTGGGTTACTGTCGAGCACATATCGAACCACACGTGAGGTGTGCTCTGAAAGAATCTACTTTGAGATACAACACAAGCTCCTTTTCTTGATAGAGCTTTTACAACCGACAGTAGTGCAGGTACAGTGGAGGAAGGGAACTGTGAGATATAGAGAGGTGAAGTCCCTCACCATCCGGTGGACCACCATGGGACCTTATTTCGGGAAAGAATATGTACGATAGTGAGCGGGTGAACAGTGAACGTTTGAATTGAACCATGAAGTACACATATGATGTTCGTCAATTTAAAAGATTATTTTGCAAGTGAAGTCTCAAAATACGTGAAAATACGTAATTGGAAAGAATACACACTTCAAAGTCGCACGAGTCACGTTTGGCTTAAGCTACGATGCCCGTGGGATGTAACGTTACTCCCACGAGCAACAGTTCTTTCGCATCCTGGCTGATAAAAACACGCTGGATAAAACACATCAGGTAGGATAACGTTACATGTTTTGTGGAACAGAGCTAAGCTAGCTAGCGAGCAAGCCAAGCATCAAGCATTGTCGTAGGTTTGTCGCTGCATGACTTTCGTGTGAAACCGCTCAGTGAACTACAAACATGTATCTCGTGAACTACATTTACGTCACCTTGCTTGACGTTCGGCTTGCTCGCTAGCTAGCTTAACCCTGTTCCATGTATATATGTATGTAATATATGAAGGTACATGTCCATATACACGTTGTTTTCACGGATGGTATCGCCCCGCTTCTCAGCATTGCACGCCAGTGGGCTTGCCACCAGTTGATTTTTAATGACCACTGACAAGCAAAGAAAACAGTCTACACACCCTCCTACAACCGCGATGGCGGCAGCTGATTGAACAAACGCCTCAGGTGGGTCTGGCTGCTCCGGGATTTCAAAACCGACCATAATGGCGGCTCGTTCGGAATACGAGCTCTTATTTTACAAAAATAGTTCACCGAAACGTGTTCCTGAAAACATTTTAATGGAGAAATAGGCCATGCAATTGCTGAATCTGTCTTTATTTCAGATCGACAAAGGTCGGTTTAAAAAAATTTCGTCAGCTTTTGAGAGGCGTTGAGCCGAGCCGGCCGCTCCTCATTTGCATAAAGTTGGCTGAATTCAACTTAATGCAAATGAGGAGCGGGTGACTCGGCGCCCCGCTTCTCCAAAGTCCCCGGGACGCTACCAGAATGCATTGCAGGGCTGCTCCCATTGAAATTAATGGGAAGCGTTGAAATGATGCGGACAATGGACACGCACCATAAGTTGTGCTACGACAAACCTACGACAATGCTTGATGCTCAGCTTGCTCGTCAGCTAGCTTAGCTCTGTTTCACAGCACATAACGTTATCTTACCTGATGTGTTTTATCCAGAAACTGTAAGGTTTTATCCAGCATCTTTTTATCAGCCAGGAAGCGAAAAAACGAGCAAGCCCTGTTGCTCGTGTGAGTAACGTTAGATCCCACAGGCATCGTACTGTAGCTTTAGCGAGATGTTACCATGTGACTTTAAAGTGTGTAGACTTTCTAATTATGTATTTTTATTACGTCTTATACTTCAACAGTTTTATGACAAACTGAGACTCTGACTTGCAAAATTATCTTTTAAATCGACACAATGTGTAATTCATGGCTCTATTCAAATGGGATCAAACTAATTATTTGTCTCTCCCCGTTCACTACCATACATATTTTTCCTGAAATACGGTCCCATGGTGGTCCACCGGAAGGGGAGGGACTTCGCCTCTTTATTTAAGGCATCCTCTGCAGGATGATGGGGCGAATGACACCACTGTTGTGGTCATCAGGTCAGTTCTGGCAACTATAAATCAACCTTCATAGAATTTATTTTTTTACTCTAAACCTTTTAATAGAGCTATACATATAATCAAATAGACATTTTTATCCTGTTAAACACTCTTATATACACGTTTCAACACATACTGTACTTCTACTTCTGACCAGCCTGCGTTCATTGCTAGCAAACACAAACATTTCCCAGCTTTATAAATGCTGATTTAGTTTGAAATTGGACCCTTATAACAAAGCTTAAACCCTGTCTCTACTGCCGGAGCTGCAGTGAGATTGGATAAGAATATATGGGATTTGGAGAAGCTTATAGTCCAGTCCAGTCTAGTTACAGAGACCGAAGTTCATCTGCAAAAGATCAGAAATGGTTTTCTTTCACTTTCTAATCTCACACAAGGCTCACGCTGATGAACATCTGCCGGCTTTGTCAGGTTGTTCTCCGCTTATTTCTTTGCAAAGTCGTTAAAGCTTTAGTGCGTAACCTTTTGATATTAATGAACGTCCGTTACATTCAAGCCATCGCCAAATGAGTTGCTACAAAGCTAATTAAGACTATCAGCTCCTCACAACTCTCTCTGTATTTCTCAGTATGGCTATGTTCAGAAGATTGTTCGTCCGACGACTTTCGCACGCAGAAACTCGAGTGAAGATAATTACCTCTTCTGAAGAGTCCATCATGTTTTTTTAATCCTCCATATCCTCCTTGGCTACTAGCAACTGTGTGGAGGAGGGGGCAGAAGCTACGCACTATAGCTTTAAAAAGTGGCAGGCCAAGGCATGTGGACTTAGGTGAACACACGTAATTCGACATAAAACCCTGAAGCCACAGAATCTCCATCTGCTCTAAAAGCCAAGGATTCAACAAGATTTCACGTCATCTATCTGGCTGAAGTTGCTCACCAAAGAAGGAACCTGATGATTTAGAAGAAAAGTTCTCTGTCGGGGCCGCCAGTGTCAGTCTGCAACAGCTTTGTTAACGCAGTGTTGCGTCTACAGCATTCTTTTGCGAGAAGAAAACACTCTCCTGAAGGCTGTTTTGGTCTAAAACTGTGTTTTGCCTTTGACTCTGTGTTTCAAATCACAGAATTGTACCTCAAAACAGCTGCTCCGGTTTGGGATGCTGTTCGGTTCATTTGGGATCTGGTTGGAGTCGAGCCCGAGTTAGCTTAATGCTAACGAGTCTCTCATTGACTCTTTAATCTTCTTCTTTTTTTAGTTTTTTTTTAACAAAGAACAATGTACAAAATGTTCAGGTAGTCATTTAGCTATATAGAAAACATAATTTCTCTGGTACAACTGGACTTTTAGCTCTTTAAATGTCAACCTATGAGTTCTTAAGTATTAGGTTGCTTGTTACAACTTGAGTTACTTAAAATTGTTGAAAGCTAAAAGGCCTCCTAAAGGATCTGACACTGGATTCAAAGTCAATAAAATGCTATCGAATGACAGCCTGGAAAATACGCTTTTTCATTTTCTTGCTGAGAGTTTAATGAAAAAGTTTGATACCGCTGTCATGTAAATATAGAGCTAGAGCCAAGAGACAATTAGCTTAGCTTAGCTTAACATAAAGACTGGAAACAGCTCCAGCCTACAGCTTTGTGAGTCTGTATGTGTCACAGCGGTGCTTTGAGCTAAATGCTAACATCAGCATGCTAACATGCTCACAATGACAATGCTAACATGCTGATGTTTTAGCAGGTATAATGTTTACCATGTTCATCATCTTAGTTGCTATTTTGCTAACTAGCACTAAGCACAAAGTACAGCTGAGGCTGACGGGAATGTCCGTAGTATATATTAGTAGTTCTGTTTTAACCTGATGATGGGGAATAGGGGGATGAGGAAAAAGTTGTGTAACAACCAAAAGTTATTACGTTTTATACCGACGGAAACATTAATATGTGTACAGAATTTCATAGTAATCCATCCAATAGTTGTAAAACAATAGAGACGGCTTCCAGTCTTTATGCTAAGCTATATTGTCTCCTGCTTCCAGCTTTACATTTAGCGTAACGTTACAGACATGACTGTGGTGTTCATGCTCGGACACTTTTTGGCTAACGTTCTATTAAAAACATCTATTAAATACAAATATAAAAGTTATTTTAATGTTTTCAGTTAATTTCATGGTGTCAAACTAAAGTGTAACTTCTTACCTTTCTAACCATTTACTTTATCTTTGTCTTTACAAGAGTCGGCAAAAGGAAGCTAATACCGGTGAATTAGCAGTGTGTTACCCTTGGCCATACACGGACACATCTATCTCCCCGCTGTAAAAAGTCAGTGGCCGCTGCGGTTTTTTTGGGAGTAATAACCGTATTAACAAGTCGCCCAAATGAACATAATTTCTGTCAACACATCCGTGACTGTACTTCTGTTCTTCACAATAAAACTGCATGCTCCTGAGCGTCGCCCAAGCGTTCTTACTGCTTTCTCTCTTCAAAATCACTTTTGTATACTAATTAGACATGTAAATGTCCATGTACATATATGAGAATTCACACATAGATTATTAGATGTGTAAAAACTATGAAAAGCACTGTGAAAACACCAAGGAACCAAATGCTTGCTCTTGGGGGGAATCGTTGTTGGGTCTCTGTAAATGATAGAGTGTGGTCTAGACCTACTCTATCTGTAAAGTGTCCTGAGATAACTTCTGTTATAATGTGACACTATAATTAAAATGAAATTGAATTAAAAAGACAGGAAACTGCGTCAGACCGAATGTAAATACGGCCAATAGCCGCAAACAGGGTTCGAACATGAACACAGTTACGTGTGTTAACTAACGGCAAGAAAGCGAATGAGCGTATTTCCCAAAATGTCAAACTGTCCCTTAAAACGTACCTTGTAAAGCTCTCTCTAAAAACACCTCAACTTCTACCCCGTACACACACAGGGTGTTTGAAACATCAGCATCGCTGCGGGGCCACATGAACACCTGTGTTGACCTGCTAATGGTGAAGTGGAAGGAGATTTGACATAATGAAGAAAAGTAAAGTACAAAAGTAAAGTACAGCTCTAGTTTCCCTATACTGTGGCCTATATAGCGGATCCATGGAAATAGCTAAACTGGCCTTAATGATATTTTGGGTCGACCAGTGAAACGCACACACACACACGCACATACATACACACACACACACACACACACACACACACACACACACACACACACACACACACACACACTCATACACACAAAACTAGAAGGAAAAGCCAAGAGGGACAAGGACGCCCTTTGCAGACAGACAAGCTGGTAAAACTTTTCTGGTCCAACGTTGGTCTGTCCGTCTTGTACCTCGTGTCCTCCCCTTGGTTTTCCTTGTATGATGAGGTGGACACCGGGTGGGTGTAGACTGGCGAGGGGCCCTGGAGGCCCCTGCTACAGTAACAGCGGAGCTCCTCCTCTGGTGACCACCTCTCTCCACGCTTTGCTCTCTCTCAGGAGAAGAAGGCCATCGCAGTAACGGTGTGTGTACACATGCTTAGGGTGTGTATATCTGTGAAGACAGTGTGTATTCTTGTTTGTCAGTGTGCGGCACTGTGCATAAAGTGTGTGTGTGTGTGTGTGCGTGCGTGCGTGTGTGTGTGTGTGTGTGTGTGTGTGTGTGTGTGTGTGTGTGTGTGTGTGTGTGTGTGTGTGTGTGTGTGTGTGTGTGTGTGTGTGTGTGTGTGTGTAAGGACACAAGATATGGTTTAGTATTTCTTTAAACATGTCAGCTAATGTTCTTATTTTGACACAAACAAGGTGAAAAGCAACAACAACAAAAAAGTCTCTATCTCAAATTTGTCTCTACAACCTTAGATGCACCCAGAAATATAACTCCGGTAGGACTCTAGTGAAGAAATATTATTTTCTGAACAAACTCTAGCAAAGATAGAAAAGGAGCAACGACCAGCTCAGCTGGTTTTTCATGCACCCACACCGGGGTGTATGGAAAAAGTCTTTTAGTATTCCAAAGCAGTTGGGTGAGCATGAGTCTTTTATGTGAAATAAACTTCCAAACGTGTTTGAGTACACACATTATTCCAGAGTTTGTTTTCGTTTTCTGGTCAGTCCTTCGTACTGGCATCTTCTGCTTTTTGCTCTCCTTGATGTGACATAGCAGCTATACTCTTCTCTCTCCCCCTGCGGTTCCGCCCGACATCCCGTGATCCCCTGATGCTCAGGGCGGTGGGAAGAAATTGAAGAGGGCGGACAAGACCGGAACGCTGAGATGAGGGCGGCGGAGGATGAGAGAGGACAAAAAAACAGCAAGAGGCAGCATCAGCTTGGACAAAAAAAACGTCTACCCAGTTCAACGACTTGAGATTATGTCTGATGAAGAGATCGGTAAAAAGTGATCGGAAACACCTCCCCTCTCCCTTTTCCTCGGCCCCCGGACTCCGCACGTCGCCACCCCGTCTCCTCGGGGCTTATCTGTCCTGCAGCAGCTTGAGGGCCCGCTCGATGTTCATGCGGTGGCCCACCCTCGTCACGCCCAGGTCTATCAGGTCCTCTTTCTGCAGCGAGGGCAGGTGGGCGCCCTCAATCTCATTGTCCAGGAAGGCGTCCCGGTGCTCGCCCAGGTTCAGGCTCTCCAGCCAGTCCGCCACGTCGTGCTTGCTCCACAGCTCCATGGGCTTGGAGGCGAACGGCTTGCCCGAGGCCGCCACTGCCTGCATCAGAGTGAGCGGCGACGGCGAGCGCGAGCTCCCGCTGCCGCCACACGAGGAGCTCAGGCTGTAGGCGCCGCCGCTGCCCATGGGTGGGGTGGGCAGGCCGAAGACGTCGGTGAGGGTGGGCGACACGGAGGGCGGCAGTGAGGAGCAGGGGGTGAGGGAGGAGCCGGAGTCTGGCGGGCTGCAGGGGTGCGTCTGGGAGGGGAGGCTGCTGGGAGGGGTGGAGGCGAGGGCAGCAGCCGCAGCGTTGTTACGCATCCCTGAGTCGTCTGCGGGAAGCCTGAGAGGGACAGAGAGGAGACGACAGTCAGTCAGGGTGAGACAGAGCAGCTCAAGTTTCAGCACACTGACAACAAACCATGTGTAGTCAGTGTAACTTCATATTTGCTAACTGATTTTCTGTGTTTTTGATTTGATTTTATATCTTGAACATTGGTGTTGTTTTCAACTCATTTAGGGCTGCAACTAGAAGATAAGTTAAATCTGTGAGGTTGCCTAATGATTGCTACTAAAATTCTTTTCTCTTTGTTTTCTTCCTTTTTCTTGAGAAATACAAGATAGTTTTACCTCGTAGAGGTTTAGAGGAAAATTCCCTCTTTAGTTAAACTGTTTACTGTTCACTAGGGCGGCGACTAATGATATTTTCACTGTTGATTAATCTGTCGATTATTTTCTTGATTAATGGATTAGTTGTTTGATCTAAAAAAATCAGGGAATTTTTTACTTTTTTTATAAATAATGACTCAAACCGAATAATCGATTATCAAAATAGTTGGCGTTTAATTTAATAGTTGACAACTAATCGATTCATATTTGCAGCTCTAAGTTCATGAGATGAGTAATAATGGACTAAAACGTGCCAAAAGAGAAGTATGGTAGACTGGAGTTAAGATGGAAGTGTCTTTGCGTTTATTTAGTCTTCAGAGGGTTCATTAAACTTTAAACTAAAACTACAGATGTTCATCATGTCATTGCTGGAAGGATTTAATAATGTAATGATGCAAAATGAACAGTAGGTGGCATCATAATGCAAAACCTTCTCCCAAAGTTCCAGCAGCTGATGGAGAGGAGGGATGTTGAACCAAGCCAGAGCATTTTAGGTTTTAATCTCCCTCCAGACAGTTTAGTTACAGCAGCGTTACTTTTCTTTTTGGCTATTCTCTAAGCTACTTTTAAGGTTAGGAATTAGATATTTACTACCATCTTATTAGCTCTATTTTAGCAGCCATCTTGTACTTGTGACTTTAATTAGGGGTCCAAGTCCGATGGGGGCTGGGTCCTGCGTATGCAAGGCAACGCAGATTCCAGTGCCAGCGGTACTTGGGAACCAGTGTTGTAGTACTCGAGATCGGTCTTGGTCTCAAGACCACTTTTTGAAGGTCTCGGAATCTACCACATTTTTTGGGTCAAGACCACAGCTGTGGTGATATCACTAAATTTCCTGTGCATTGTCTGATTTATGAGTTCACATCAGTACTGTGATTGGATGTAAAACTTCCTGCTTTAAATGCAACGAGATTCATTTCTAATTTGAAATTTGTAACTGTTAACCCCCGTTCCCCGCCCCCCTTAACACGCACTCCCAAGAAAGTGAATGCGGGAGACAGGAGAAGAAGCTCTGGCTGTCTGGGAGATGTGAGGTATTTTTTTATGTAAATGTGGATTTTTCATCAATTTGAGGAGTGCCTATAGTTAGCATTTTACACGTTATCGTGTCATGCAGTGTGGGACTCGCCCTGCCTTGGTCTTGATTCGGTCTCAATCTCGGTCTCAACCCTTCAAAGTCTCGGTCTTGTCTTGGTCTCAACCCCTCAAAGTCTCGGTCTTGTCTAGGTCATGGAACATGTCCAGTTGTGTAGTTTTTGTTTTAGAAGCTTTATTGGTGATTTATACCATTAGAAAGTGCCGCTATACTCCGTTACAGTCAGTCCTCGGCTGCAAAGATTAATCGATTATCAGTGTCGTCCTCCCCTAGGGAAATTTTGAGCGTCAAAGACTTCATTTCCTGTATTCTGATAGACTTTTATGCACCAATTTACGGTGGAACTACCTTTATTTAGCCTATGCGAAGAAGAAAAACACAGATGACAAATCAAAATAAAAAAAAAATATAGTGAAAAAAGTATGTTGTTGCGTGTCATTGGGCATTTTTAAGTGGGTATATGGAAATCCTGGATCTTTCTTAGTGGGTATACTGCGTATCACGTAGACTACACCACTGGGTTTAAGCCATTTTTTTTAATGCTTCTTCTCAGTAAAACTGAATATCTATGAGTTGTGGATAGAACAAGACATTTGAGGACGACATCTTGGGCTTTGGGAAACACTGATCCACATTTTTCACCATTTTCTGACATTTTATAAAGCAAACAATTAATCGATTAATCAGGAAAATAATCGACAGATTAATCAACCATGAAAATAACGGTTAGTTGCAGCCCTAGCAACATTTAAAGAAAGCAAATTTTTCGGCTTGTGGTTAATATGTTTAATGGTTTATTACATTCATGTGGAATGATTACTGTAGCAGCTGTAACAAAGACTGAGTGCCGGCCTCCAGGTACAGAGAAAGGCCGAGCATGCTGAGTGTACTGCAGCCAGAGGGAAGCCTGCAGCGCTCCGTCCACCTATTGGCTCCTAATGGATGGATGGATGTGTACGTACAACACTCTAACCTTTTTATAGCCCTTACAGTACGACGGGGGCACAGAATAATAGAATATTGAAGTAACCAATGTAGCATCGCAGAATCAACAACAGTTATAAGCAGGGCCACACGGGACCAGCGGACGCAGAATTTTCAGCAGAATTTAAAAGTCCCATATCATGCTCATTTCCAGGTTCATACTTGTATTTCGGGTTTCTACTAGATCATGTTTACATGCTTTTATGTTCAAACAAACACATTATTGCCCTCATACTGTCTGAAGCGCCCCGTTTTAGCGCCTGTCTCTTTAAGCCCCCCTTCTGATAAAAGCCCAGTCTGCTCTGATTGGTCAGCCTTACCGGGTCTTCCACATCTGTGCTCTCGGACTCTACCATCATTGCAGCCAGGGAATGATAGTAACAGCACCGTAGCGTACTGTCACAGTATTTATACAGCACCTCCACTTGCTTTATAATCAAAAAAGACATGGAAATCTCACTTTTTACAATATGGGACCTTTAAGAAAATAAAAAAAATAACATAAAAATAAAACTCTGAATGTTAACACATCTATTAAACTTTAACACGCCTAAATTCATTTAATCAACTAATCAATTAGTCGACAAAGGATGTGTTGCATTGTGGGATTTTTTTCAGCTTTTGTCAGCCTCAAAGACACAAGAAACAACTCACGACATGCAAACACAGCACCCTGTGTTTGTGTGTGTGTTTGTGTGTATATTTGTGTGTGTGTGTGTGTGTGTGTGTGTGTATGTGTGTGTGTGTGTGTGTGTGTGTGTGTGTGTGTGTGTATAGTGACATCACCCTCACATCACCTGCTGCTCCAGATCAGGGTTATTATAGTAAACTAAAATGAAAATAAGCAGTGAAGAATATTTTTAGTAAACTGAAACAAAAAAACACTAAAATTTCAAGAAAAACTAAAACTAAACTGAAACTGCCAGGTTAAAAATACTAATACAAATACAATAAAAATTGAACGTAAATCAGGGCATTCAGTTTTTTAGCTATAATATTTTACGACAGAAAAAAACTCTCGTTGTGACGTTGAACCACAGAAACTGAACGGATTTGACACTAAAGTAGCCAAAGATTAAACATCAAACATCATGGTTGTTCTCCAACTATTTATTTAGTAAAAAAAAAAAATAAGCAAAAAAAACCTTCTGAGACTTTATACCTGGCTCTGACAAAATCAAACTAAATATATAAAAACTAAACCTTTCTGAAAAACTGAAAGTAAAACTATCAAACACACTCTAACTTCAATTAAACTAAAATGAAATCCAAAAGTTAAAACTAAAATATAACAAAAACTAACTGAAAATGGAAAACTATTATAACCTTGCTCGAGATGGAGGGATGTGATGGATGTGCTGACATTTGGAGCAGTGGCACGCACACACACACACACACACACACACACACACACACACACACACACACACGTAGACACACGTAGACACACACACGCACACACACACACACACACACGCACCCACACAGACAGACACACCCCACACACACACACACACACACACACAGAGACAGACACACGCACACAGACACAGACAGACAGACAGACAGACAGACAGACACACACGCACACACACACACACACACACACACACACACACACACACACAGAGACAGACACACGCACACAGACACAGACAGACAGACAGACAGACAGACAGACACACACACACACACACACACACACACACACACGTAGACACACGTAGACACACACACGCACACACACACACACATACACACTGTAATCCATGCAGAATGACCATACCTTCCTTCAGCTTCCCCCCAGTATGTTGTTGTGACCCCCTCAAAAGCGGGATGATACATCTCTTGTGTTGATCCTAATAAACCTATTTGAACTTGTTCCCTGCTGATAAATTGATTGAATTGTCAACACAAGAATTTAAATCTGACCTCCCCCTCTCTGTGTTGCGAGCTGCTACGTGTAGCCTAGATCCCGCTCCTCCCTACTTGTAACATATGGAACAGCCCGAGGGGAAGTGAAGGGGACTGAAAGGGGGTCGTTCAGCCCAAATGGAACTGGGCCATTGTTAAAGTGCAGCCTTCACCGAGCGCAGAAAAACTTACAGTTTGGACTGTTTTTTCAACACCAGCTTCTCCACAGGAAGTCGTGTCGGATGGATGAGATGGAGACAGAGGACAACATTAGACATGTGATAAAAAACACAGACACACAAAACAAATGCATGAGATAAAAGAAAAGAGGGGAACGCATGGAAGAACATAACATCTGATGAACTGATATACAGAAGGCAGAGGCCTTCTGTTTTCACTGTGCCAAACCAAGCTTAGGTAGGTAGGTAGGTAGGCATCCATCCCTCCATCCATCCATCTACTGTATCTATCTATCTATCTGTCTATCTATCTATCTACTGTATCTATCTATCTATCTACTGTATCTATCTACTGTATCTATCTATCTACTGTATCTATCTATCTATCTACTGTATCTATCTATCTATCTACTGTATCTATCTACTGTATCTATCTATCTACTGTATCTATCTATCTATCTACTGTATCTATCTACTGTATCTATCTATCTACTGTATCTATCTATCTATCTACTGTATCTATCTATCTACTGTATCTATCTATCTATCTACTGTATCTATCTATCTACTGTATCTATCTACTGTATCTATCTATCTATCTATCTATCTACTGTATCTATCTATCTACTGTATCTATCTACTGTATCTATCTATCTATCTATCTACTGTATCTATCTATCTATCCATCCATCCATCCATCCATCCATCTATCACTTTCTATTTATCTATCTATCCATCCATCCATCCATCCATCCACTGTATCTATCTATCTATCTATCTATCTATCTATCTATCTATCTATCTATCTATCTATCACTTTCTATTTATCTATCTATCTATCTATCTATCCATCCATCTACTGTATCTATCTACTGTATCTATCTATCTATCTACTGTATCTATCTATCTATCTATCTACTGTATCTATCTATCTATCTATCTATCTATGTATCTATCTATCTATATATGTATCTATCTATCTATCTATCTATCTATCTATCTATATATGTATCTATCTATCTATCTATATATGTATCTATCTATCTATGTATCTATCTATCTATGTATCTATCTATCTATCTATCTATCTATCTATCTATCTATCTATCTATGTATCTATCTATCTATGTATCTATCTATCTATCTATCTATATATGTATCTATCTATCTATCTATCTATCTATCTATCTATCTATCTATCTATCTATCTATCTATATATGTATGTATCTATCTATCTATCTATGTATGTATCTATCTATCTATCTATCTATGTATCTATCTATCTACTGTATCTATCTATCTATCTATCTATCTATCTACTGTATCTATCTATCTATCTATCTATCTACTCTATCTATCTATCTATCTATCTATCTACTGTATCTATCTATCTATCTACTGTATCTATCTATCTATCTACTGTATCTATCTATCTATCTATCTATCTATCTATCTATCTATCTATCCATCCATCTACTGTATCTATCTATCTATCTATCTACTGTATCTATCTATCTATCTATCTATCTATCTATCTACTGTATCTATCTATCTATCTATCTATCTATCTATCTATATATGTATCTATCTATCTATCTATCTATGTATCTATCTATCTATCTATCTATCTATCTATCTATCTATATATGTATCTATCTATCTATGTATCTATCTATCTATGTATCTATCTATCTATCTATCTATCTATCTATCTATCTATCTATCTATCTATCTATATATGTATCTATCTATCTATCTATCTATCTATATATGTATCTATCTATCTATCTATCTATCTATCTATCTATCTATCTATCTATCTATCTATATATGTATCTATCTATCTATCTACTCTATCTATCTATCTATCTATCTATCTATCTATCTATCTATCTATCTATCTATCTATCTATGTATCTATCTATCTATCTACTCTATCTATCTATCTATCTACTGTATCTATCTATCTATCTATCTATCTATCTATCTATCTATCTATCTATCTACTCTATCTATCTACTCTATCTATCTATCTATCTATCTATCTATCTATCTATCTATCTATCTATCTATCTATCTACTGTATCTATCTATCTATCTACTGTATCTATCTATCTATCTATCTATCTATCTATCTACTGTATCTATCTATCTATCTATCTATCTATCTATCTACTGTATCTATCTATCTATCTATCTATCTACTGTATCTATCTATCTATCTATCTATCTATCTATCTATCTACTGTATCTATCTATCTATCTATCTATCTATGTATCTATCTATCTATCTATCTACTGTATCTATCTATCTATCTATCTATCTATCTATCTATCTCTATCTATCTATCTATCTATCTATCTACTGTATCTATCTATCTATCTATCTATCTATCTATCTATCTATCTATCTATCTATCTATCTATCTATCTATCTAGGCCACGACAACACAAACAGCACAAAAAACACTTAACCCGACATCTGTCAAGTAAAGCTGCATCACGATTATATTCACAGTCGATTAATCTGTCGATTGTTTTCTGGATGAATGGATTTTGGAATTTGGAATTTTCGGTCTCTAAAATGTCAGAAAATGGTGGAAAATGTGGATCAGTGTTTCCCAAAAAGCCCAAGATGACATCCTCAAATGTCTTGTTTTGTCCCCAACTCAAAGATATTCAGTTTCCTGTCACAGAGGAGAGAAGACACTAGAACAATATTCACATTTAACAAGCTGGAACTAGAGAAGTTTTGCCTTTTTTTCATAAAAAATGACTCGATTATCAAAATAGTTCCCAACTTTAATACTTGACAACTAATCGATTCATCAATTAATCTTTGCAGCTCTACCGTCAAGCACTCCTCTAGTTGGTATCCTGGTATTCTATTATCTATTAAACACTTTTTGTTACAGGAGTGAAATTGATGTGAAAAGTATGTAATTGCTTGTTAGACTAATTAGCACAGCGCC
Source organism: Sander lucioperca (assembly GCF_008315115.2). Lineage (NCBI taxonomy): Eukaryota > Metazoa > Chordata > Actinopteri > Perciformes > Percidae > Sander > Sander lucioperca. Next base: position 38,115,132 of record NC_050175.1, read on the forward strand.
TCGTTTAGTTTCTCTGACCTTATTACGGTTTCTTGCAGCGACCGAGAGTCACGTATAACGAAACAGGACAGTGTCATGCTATGAATTTCTCTTCAGGCGGCTGACAACAAACCAGATTATTTGTGCATGCAGATTTTTGTTTATCTCAAACACAGTTCAGATCAGTGTCAAACTCACTCTCTCTAAGGGCCACACTGGAAAATGAGAATCACATTAAGGGCCAGAAACATATACTTTACTGTCATGCTTTTATTCAATCGAAAAAAAGTCAAACATTTTTGACTGTATTATTGCATGGCTCATATAGGCTCACTCCCAGTTTGGTCCACATAAAGCCCTTCAAAAGTCAGCAAAAAAGTTCCTCAGCTACCATAGAAAAAAGCGTCAAAAACGTTGAAAAAAAGTGACAAAATCATGGCAAAAACATTTTAAACAACAAAATAAGCGCCACAAATGTCAGAAATAGTGATAAAACCCAGGTGGGTCGAAATTTATTGTGAACTGAAATTGTTATGGGCCGGATCAAAATCTGGGAGTGGCCTTGAGTTTGATACATGTGGTTTAGATCTTTTGGTAACACTGTACTTGAAGGTATCTACATAAGAGTGACATGACACTGTCATGAACACATGAACCCTAACCATAACCATAACTAGGGATGTCCAGATCCGATCACGTAATCGGAAATCGGGCCCGATCACGTAGTTTCAGACTCGATCGGAATCGGACGTTACCTCCCGATCAGGACTGGGATATATATGTATATATATTCTCATTATTTTTTAACACATCTATAGTTATGCGATGGCCCAGAGTTAGACCTTTTTGACTCCACACAGAAACAGCAACGCATAGCATGACATCACTTTGTTGCAGAGACGCTATTGGTTAAATGCTGGCAAAGTAGAACACGGAAGGAGCTTGAAGCGGAAAGCGCGAGTATGTCTGCGGTCTGGAGGTATTATAAAGTTGAATTATTATAGAAGTATCGGATCGGGACTCGGTATCGGTAGATACTCAAAATCAAATGACTCGGACTCAAGGGCAAAAAAACCTGATCGGGACATCCCTAACCATAACCATAACCATAACCATAACTTCTCATGACAAAAACCGAATGACACTTACTAAAAGAAGCGTTATGTCATAAATGTTTATGACTTGTTTATAATGTTTATGACACATTCATGACAGTGTCATAATAATAATGTGTACTTTATTAATCCCACAAGGGGAAATTACAATGTTTTTCACTCTGTTGTTATGACACACATTACAGTGAGGCCTGAATTACACACACATGCTCAGCACCTATACAGGCACTAATGGAGAGATGTCAGAGTGGGGGGGCTGCCCATGGAAAGGCGCCCCGAGCAGTTAGGGGTTCGGTGCCTTGCTCAAGAGCACCTTGGTTGGCAGTGCCCAGGAGGTGAACTGGCACCTCTCCAGCTACCAGCCCACCACCATACTTTGGTCCGTATGGGAACCCTACGGTTCCCAACCCAACTCCCTACTGATTGAGCTACTGCCACCCCCTCATGTCACTCTTATGTGGTAACCTTCAAGTAAAGTGTAACCGATCTTTCTTTCCTTCACCTAAAAAAAGCATCACTCACCTCAACAATGGCCTGGGAGTCTTGACCGACTAATCAGTGACATGTTGCATCTTTAATGGCATTGTGGACAAAACAAGACATTTGAGGACGTCCTCTTGGGCTTTTGGGAAACACTGATCCACATTTTAGAGACCAAACAACTAACTAATTGAGAAAATAATCCACAGATTAATCGAAGAAGAATCACGCAAAAGCACCACTTTACATCTTGTGTTTCTTCTTCTTCTTGTGTCATTCAAGCAAGAAATAAGCAGAAAAAAATGACTAATTGACTAATAAAATCTTAGTCGACTAAGACCCAAATGACAGATTAGTCGACTAATCGACTAAAAGGGTGAAGGCCTAAAATTACTATATATACATCACTCTATGGTTCCTGTAGTGTTGTGTGTTTATCTGAGTGCCTGTTTTACAGAAATGAATGTGTTTGTCGGTCGGACCATGAGTTCTGGGAAACCTGACACCTCCATTTTTCCCTATTTTCAGACATTTTAAGGATTAAACGATTCATTGATTTATCCAATATACAACCAACCCATTAATCAACAATGAAACAAATTGTTTGTTGCAGCCCTAGTTAATTTTGTCTATTTTGTTACTTACGAAAAATCCCAGAAAGTCATCACATAGAGCTTTACACCACGCAGCTACGAGCTGAGCGAGTTCTGTGCGAGTTCTGTGGAAGTTGCAGACAAAAACCAACCAACCTACAGACACATTCTGCAAATGTACCACAAATGTACTCACACAGTCAAAGCCCCCTCACACACAAACACGTAACGTCAGCACGTGTCCCTCGCTGGCCTTCAGAGCGACGCTCGCTCTCAGTCAGCTGAGCAGGTATCGGAGGAAAGTGATGCAGCGCTATTGATATCTGTGGTGGGAGACCTCGCCTTCTCTACACCCACACATTTCATGACACCCTGCTTCTTTCTAGCGCACGCCGGCTCACGCATTAAGGGTCGCACTCATTGGCATGCATCCACACTCTCTGCCTTTATTTATAGAAGCTTGAAAACACACACACACACACACACACACACACACACACACACACACACACACACACACACACACACACACACACACACACACACACACACACACTCTGACTTGGCTGTGCTGGGTTACATAACGGTGGCCTACTAAAGCAGCGCGGCACGTGACCTGTGTGAGATGATGTTGAACTCTGCTGAGGGTTAGGCCTGCCATCCTATTGCTCCATCTCTCTCTCTCTCTCTCTCTCTCTCTCTCTCTCTCTCTCTCTCTCTCTCTCTCTCTCTCTCTCTCTCTCTCTCTCTCACACACACACACACGTCCCTCCCCTGACTCAGACTGACATCACTGCGGGCCTCAAGGCTGCTCTCATCAGCCGGTTGCTAGGCAACCCATTCGTCCACAGGCACAACCAACGCACATTTTAATCTGGGAGGCTAAGAGACAGGGATATAAAAAAAAAAAAAAAAAAAAAAAAAGAGAGCGAAAAAACCCACAAATGTCCAAAAGGAGAAAATCTGAATGTTAGCACTGGTGCTGAGGCTGAGAGAGAGAAAGAGCCAGAGATTGTGCAAGAGTGCAAAAGATGGAGAGAGAGAGAGAGAGAGAGAGAGAGAGAGAGAGGGAGAGAGGGAGAGAGAGAGAGAGAGAGAGAGAGAGAGAGAGAGAGAGAGAGAGAGAGAGGGAGGGAGAGAGCATGTGTGAATCTAGGCCATGTTCTGTGCATCTCTGTTGCCATCTGTTTGACAGGCACAGAACAGAAGCAGGACCACCTTTCCCCTCCGCAGGCCTTCTTCATATGACGCGGTGGTCTCTTGCTGCCTACAACCTTATTGAGAGCCAAAGTCCCTGTTCTTCCTAAACCCAAACACAGTCTCCCACTCCCAGCGTGACGCTCGGTCAGGGGCCTTTGGCGTTAGTTACTGACGCAAAACATCTCCTTAAGCTTCTCAGACGGACGCAGGGGGCTTTCAACTGATCCCAATGTAATCCCATCTGCGGCGATATCTGACGCTCTGGGTACTCACTTTGGCATCGTTTTTTTAAAGTGCAGGGTAAAAACACATAGTTAGGGTTAGGGAAAGATCATTGTGGGGTTACAAAATGTACGTTTAAGTGACATGTGGGACAAGAACGGGACATGAACCCTATTCTCCTGGGTCAAAGTCCTGTGTTGTTTGCAGCATCCATCATACACCTGCCTCCTTGCGCAGATTTTCGGTCTTTAATACTAGTCGCTACCATTGCCGCTCTTCATTCGACTTTTAGTGGATGGAAATTAAAGGTGCGCAATTGCCCATTAATGTTAGATTAGAGTTTGGTTACCCTTTAAGTAATCGGTGTGTGTGAACGTTGGAAGGACACCCTGTGAATACTAGTCAAACTTTTGTCTCTCTCATGATCCATCCATGCATCAGTTTATGTATAGATATTATAGCTAGCTAGCTAAACAGTTAGTGTTGTATTAAACTGCCAAACTCTACAAGTTATTCTTATTCTGGTGTTTTTAGGAGCTTCAGGTGCATGACCACCATCCTTTGGGCGGGAGCAGTGCCGACCCAGATTTGCTCATAAGCATTTTAAACTTTTTCCTTTTCCTTTTTTTCTTTCTGTTTGGATTTTATACCTTTTCACACAAAGCACACCACGTTTTTCTTGAGTATAAAATGTGCTATAAAAGTATAAAGTTTGCCTTTCACTCATTTGGATTTGGACTGCTCTCTGGGGATGACGTGCACGGCTATTGGTCTCTGGACCGCCCTCACAGGGCTGCGTAAAAATAAGTTGTGTCTCAAAGCGTCCATACATTCATGTCATGGTTGAGCTTTGGGAATGAGGGGGGTGCTCAGCACTGATGGATACTTTTTTTTTTTTTTTTTTTAATAGATTTGTATTTGCCATGGAAGACATTCAATTCTCCCTCAGAGCCAGATGACATATGATCATGCAGATGAATAGAGGGGATAGCCTCTCTGTTATGTCTATTGCATTACATTGGTAGAGGTATAGAATAAAGCTGAAGATCTTTGCCTTGTCTTAATTTCTATCATTTTACACGGGCTCGGGCCGGGCTCGGGCTCGCGCTCCGGGTTGCGCGGTAAATGAGCGGTCAGATTAGCGCGAAAATGGATGCTGAGGAGGTGAAACGGAGGCTGGCCTCTGGAGGACTGATTTTATTTCTTTGTTCCAACTTCCAAGTGGCCTATAGCCTCCGTTAGTCACGAATAAATTATGTTAGAACATTTATAAATGATTCATTCTTGACAAAAGGCAAAAGAGCGTGCATGTGTGCGTGTGCACATTTGAATAATGTCGGTGTTAGTTCTCCGGACAGCGGCAGTCTCTTTTTTCTTTCTCTCCCTTTTCCGCCGAGTGGTGCGCGTGTCCGCTCGCGGTGTGAAGGGCGTGTCCGCGCTATTCTCCGACATGCACTCTAACAACCACTGCTGATAGACGGCCTGTTGTACGGTCAGGATATAAACGGGTTCAGGCTTTTAAAAAGCTGTCAATCAAAATGTACTTGTTGGGCTCGGGCCTCGTCGGGCCTAACTTTTAAGGCCTGATTACAGCTCTAGTATAGAACTCACTGTACTGGTTTTCATTATGTGCACCGTTTATCCTGCCGTCGGGGAGGACCTGAAGGTGAAAGCTGATGCCCACGTTGCAGGAGAGCCTCCGCACTCTTTTGATGCCCAGCAGATAGTCACTCTCCCAGTTCAGCACAGAGCGGGAGAACAGGGTGTAAATTTACAGCAGCATTTCGCTGCCATTGTCGGCGCGTTCTTACGCAATTTATAAGGGCCGAGTGGGAAAAACTGGGACCTAAACAATAAACCAACACATCCCCTCTTGTCATTGTTACTGAGAAGCTGACGTAAAACACTTTTCCCAGATGGCAGATCATATTTGCAATAAACCTGACATGCGTCACAAATAGCATACACAAAGTTCATAAACATCTCTGCTTTCTAGAAGACATAAGAAACTTCCCTGTGCAACACAATTCTCTCAGTTCAGAAACTCATTGCAAATGCATGGCTTGGGGGGAATAAACAGTTTACTTTGAGAGGCTGCCAGCTTCATGCACCTGATACCTTAGTATCATAAAGCAGCTAACAGCACAAACAGACTCTTCCCTTTATAGGCAAAGCAACCTTCCGAACAAAATGGCAGAACAAGAGGCACTGAAGATGCCTAACATCTCACCATAATCACTGTGAGATTAAACAGAAGGCCATTGTGATGAAGTCATTAACTGGGCTTGATTCGTTTTGCATTGTGTATAATTTATTCTGCAACTCTGCAACATTAAAATGATTTTAATATCATATATTAAATAGTCATTTTCCAGTCCATTTTTCCTTACGAGTATTCAACTTTATGCAGAAAAGGGCTCTAAATTCTGATCATCTTCTATTGTCTACTCTTAGCATATAGTTCAAGTAGGGCTGGGTGATATGGCCAAAATCTTCTATTCCGATATTGGTCATTTCATATCTTAAAAAAAACTATATCTGTCATGATGTAGAATGTTTTCTGGCAATTCAACAAATAAATAGTCAATATGAAATAACCACATAGTAAAGCCTATCTTTGTACTGTATACTAGATAGGAAAGGATCTCGAAAAGATATAGAAGAATATATGTGATAGTAGGGTTGGGGTACCTAAACAACCGGTATCTACCAGACCGAATGACAACGCAGATTTCAGTGCCACTGAAATGCCTGCGCTGTCCTCTGGTGCTCCGAAACGGATGTTACAGGCAACAGAAGCATCGCTGCATGTGATGTTAGTTAACACTAGACTTGGCAGCAGGTAACGATAGCCTACCGTACAGTAGCTGGATTAAACAAGGTTAAAATGCTGACAGCTAAACAGGCTAACGTGTTTTTCATTGGAAAGGATTCCAACAGCGGGACGTCCAACAGTCTGCAGCTAAAGACACAGAGGAGACTAGCTGACGTTTGACACAACATGGACACTGCCGGAGAAACGACGACTAGACTTCATGGTAGGGCTGTGACGGTATAGTGTTTTTCTTACCACGGGGACGAAGCAACATATCACCATGGTATGGCGGTTAACAGCAATCCCCTTACGAGACTAGCTTAAGTTAGAGCGAGAACGGCAGGGTGCCTTAAGTGAGTGACGTCCGTGCCCGTGTGGTCGCACAAGGAGAGCGAGCAGTAACGGAGAGTAGCGTATCAGTGCCGCTGTGAGGAAAAGCCAGAGGAAAAAGAGATAGCAAAGATGATGTAAAGTGAGTTAAAATTGAACAATAAAACAACAAGCTAGAGCTTCTCAAGACACGGTGGCTTTGTGTTGTCAATACCGCCGGTAAAGTGAATGGCGTTATGCGGTGATGCAGTTACCGTCACAGCCCTACTTAAATGGTGCGATCAAGTGCACCTCGAGTAATATAAGGTATTGTTACTACATTTTAAATAAATCATTTAAATTTGACCATATGGCCTTAAACTGCCTACACATGATCAGCGGTAAAAGCGCTCTGCGCTGGCCGTTCCATTGTTTTCCTATGGGGAGAGCGGTGCCGTCCAACTAGGCGTCGCGCTACCCCTGGCGTCGCGCTACCCCTGGCGTCGCGCTACCCCTGGCGTCGCGCTACCCCTGGCGTCGCGCTACCCCTGGCGTCGCGCTACCCCTGGCGTCGCGCTACCCCTGGCGTCGCGCTACCCCTGGCGTCGCGCTCCATTCAAACCTGCCGCTGAGCTTTGCGCTCATAGTTCAAATTATTTCAACTTTGACCTTGTTCCAATTCCAGAAGCAATGATGATGTATACCTGCACTGCACAATAAACAAGCCGGTCTTTAATGTCACCAGCTGTCTTTTAGTGCTCTTCTTTTTCTTTTTTTAGGTATCGATATAGAGTTTTAAAAAATCGGACAAAACCCGAATGATACCCAACCCTATACGTTAGACATTTTTAAGTATGTAATTTCTACTTTTCTTGAGTGACCGTGGTCACAAGGTAGTGTCAACACGCAGACGGACAGGCAGAAACCAACAACATAACTTCCTAAAACCCATGCAGCATGACAGCGATAGATAAAAATAAACACACAGAAGTGGAAACGGGGCTTTGGGCTGACGTGACAGCAGCCGATGGAACCTACCTGTGAAGGTGAAGGAGACACAGAGGGCATGGAGAAAGAAGAGGTGAAGGAACTACAGGAGACTGGAGAAAATGGAGATGAAGATGGAGAGGCGTGAGCTGAAAATGAAACGAGTACAAGGTGTAAAGGTCAACAGATGGAAATGAGGATAACATGATAGTATGTGGCGGGAAGCGTAAAGGAGGGTACAACAAGGCCGGACCTAAGCAGCTGCTGAGCATCTCACTGTAATTACCACAAATGGACGTCACTGTGTTGCTCTCGCAGTGTTTATTAGATCAGAAGGCACGGACACCCGGAGGAATCAACTCCTTCCCTCTGCTCTCTACACCTCTCTGATGAGCGATGGGACCATTCATACAAAATGCATGTGAGCAGTGAATTATTCATTGTGCTTTTTATTTCCCTCTCATACTGGAGGGATGTGAGTTTAAAAAACCATGAGCTGAGCTGATTCAGGAGCAGGGTCCATCAAAACGTTGTCCCAGTTACGGCAAATGTGACTCCCGCGTTTCCTGAACAATCTACAACACGGCTTTGCAGGAAATCCATCTTGTTATATCAAATGTACCATCCCTTAACCCTACCTATCAACAAGTAAACAGCTTTCACTTTCATATTTATAGCCTGTATCAATTTGAGCTGATCCTTTGTGCTTCTATCCAAGTAAACATTCACTTTAGAAACAGTGCATATAAATGAAAGGATGAGCTGAGTGAACGATGTCTACACCTGGGCTGTCAACGAATATTCTAAATTCTAAAATATATTTGAATTGTAAAAAGAAACAGACATTGATTGAGTCCATCCGGTCAGGAAGAGAATTCACAGCGAGCCAGTGGGTGCGTTGATGGCGTTTCTATCATGCGGCTGCCGCTACCGGAAGTAAACTAACGACGTGGATGAAGAAGAAGAAGAAGACGCCAACGAAAATATCTAACTATTAGAGACAACGAGATTCTGGAACTTCTGTCGGTAAGAGCCAATGTCAAAACATTATTTTATTAATATATTTTGTAATGGGTCGGTATGTCTATCTTTTAAAATACATGTTTATGTTGAAATAAATATACTCAAACAGGTAGTTATGTCTCCCATTGTGTTGTTTTGCCAAAAATAGATATTCAAATATATTCAGACTTATCTATCTTTTGGTTAGTTTTGACAGCCCTAGTCTACCAGTGTGCTACATTATAAATAGGGAGTTTGACTACTCAGAGTCACTCTTTAATCAGAACTTCATTGAAGAGCGTGAACATCATGACTCCATGACACACAGACATCACAGACTTGGACTTCTACCACAATAAAAGCATGTTTCAACACTAATCTCAACCGCAACAGAAATGATCAACGTGGCTAACTGAAGTTAGTAGCTGCTAGCATTTGCTGAAGAAGACAGAATGTGTGATTTAGAGGAAGGTACATGCTGGAACTGTTTCTTCTTCTGAGGTCTTGTCATAACAGAGAATTTGCCAGGTTTCGGCATCATCATGCCTGCACAGAGACCTACTGTATATAAAAAGAGTTCACCTCTGACAGCCTGCAAAGCTATGCTCTGGAATTTGTGATATATATATATATATATATACATACACACATATATAAAGATACATATATGTTAGGGTTGTCAATCAATTAAAAAAATATTTAATTGCAAATAATCGCATGATTATCCATAGTTAACTCGCGATTAATGGCACATTTTTTAACTGTTCTAAATGTACTTTAGAAGGGATATTTTTCAAATATTTCATTCTCAAGTGGTGATGAGACTCAACTCACACTGACAGTACGTGCAAATAACTTAAGTCTTGTCGAAAGAAACCATCTGGAAGGGCTTTAAAACTGAACTTGCCATTCCAAAGACAGTTTTCTTTTTCCATTTCTGCTCAAGGAGGTTTGTTTCTGCTAGCCATCCACAACGTTACTGCTGTATCGCTTCCTAAATTCCCAAACTACAAAACGGCAGTTAATCGCGCGTCAATAAAATGTGTGGGGTTATCATTTATATAAATATGAAGCCTCTTTTCACACACAACTCAACAGGCTTTAACCAGGAGACAAAGTTGAAAAAAGTCAACACAAAACCACACTCATAAGTATAATCAACAATGAGCATGCAGTGGATCAGCTGGTAGTCCCCTTTGTGATAGATATCACAAAACCCGGGGAAATAAAACCAAAACTATCTGAATGGCTAGATATGTAAATGAAGACATGAAATAAAACCCAATTTATCTGAATGGCTAGATATGTCAAGTATCCATGCTGTGACACAGTGTGAACTGTGAACAGCAGACAATGCCATCAAATCACTGTAGACTGTAAGGGGTTTGCCCAACCTATACGGAGAGAGAGTTAATTTCTTACACAATTAACATACCACTGAGATAGATTATTAACTAAAGTAAAAGATCTGGGACTGACATATGGGGCATTACACACAAAATTAAAAAAATTTAGATAAAAAGAATTTGGAAACCCAGAGTCATTAAGGACTTATTACGTACCTTGTTCCGAAGCCCCCCCTGGTCCCCGTGGGGGAGTCGAGGCTTTCTCCTGGCTTGGCTGGCCTGTCGCGATTCATTTGCTGCAGAATGGAGCTCAGCTCGGTGATAACTGTGTTCTTGGAGTCTGGTGTGGATGGGGGGCTGCGCAGCTCGGGGGGCTGATCGCCCCACAGCTTGGATGTCCTTTGAGTTGGAGTCCTAGGAGGTTCAGAGGACGAAGGGGGAGGGGGAGGGGCCTGAGGCGGCGACCCATAGGACTCCGGGGGCTCTTCAATGAGAGCGTCATGATAAAGAGATGTTCTGTTTATGACGGACTTGCCCTTGGGTTTGGGTGGCACAGGGGGCCGATCCACCAGGAAGGCATGCCCGTCTGCGGTGGCGTAAAGGCTCTCCAGAGCGCTGTCGCAGAAGCCTCCCTCCGATGACAGGGTGGAGATGCTGGAAACGGTGCTGGTGGTCTCCATGTGCTGAGGATCCCCGCTACTGCGGCTGTCTACCTCCTCGATGCCTGAGTCACCCACCCCTGACTCTGAGTCAGGTGGAGGGGGAGGATATGAGGGGGGCATGCTGTTTGCCACCCGTTTATGTTGATCAGAGACAGGTGGTGGGGCGTGAGCATGGTATGGGGGTAGAGGGTGTCCCCCATTCCGTCTCTGTTGATGAAGCATCTCTGCAATGGCACTAGCCTGGTCATCAGGAATGTCAATGCTGTTGGCAAACTCTAGCGGCGGGGGAAGGGGCTCCGAGAACTCAAAGTCCTCATCGATGTCAACTGAGGCCAGAGGGGGAGGGGGGATGCGGAAGGGCAGCTTTACGGGTTCATCCATGGACTCGCCTAAGGGAATGCTCCTCCTCCGTGATGAGGGTGGCTGAGGATTGACGGACAGTGTTGTAGCGTTGACAGGATCGGGTTGGTTGGGGTCCTTCAGCTCAGAAGGCCTGTTGCTATCCTGCCCCTCCACCTCTTGGTTGTTCACCTTGTTGCTTGCTTCGTTGCTGGTGTGGACCATCAACAGCCCGGCTGACTTGGGTGGTGATGTGTCTGCCACATCGGCTGGCGCACTTTTCCTCTCCTCAGCTGCCTGATGCTGCCGTTCTTCCCGTGCCCCATCAGACTCATACTTCTGCTCCGTGGCCTGCCTCCGCAGACCGCCTCGGCCAGGCCGGCCCATGGTTGCTGAGGAGATTGCAGCGAAACTTGTCTCGATCCCGGAGCGTAGTTTGGTGTCAATAAACAGCGGTTGGTTGAGGTCTGGTTTGTGGCTTGGCTGAATTGGGAGGGACTGGGCTTCGTGCTTGGGCGTTTGCTGAACCTGAGGAGGATTTGGTGTCTGATTCTGAGGATGGTTTTGTTGCTCCTTCATCGCCCGGTCACGAGCTGCCAGGGCCAGAGCAAGTGGAGAATTAGGATCCAAGGGCTTGCCGGTGACAGGATGGAGGTAGGTCCCATTGGCCCTGTAGTGGCTCTTAGGAGGAGTGGCTGGGAGACTAACAGGACTGTCCAGGTTGGGACACTGGCCTGTTCTAGTGTTTAGAGGTTCCCGTACCACTGTAGGCTCAGGAGTGTTGAAATCTGTCATGTTGCCACTACCACCCCCAACAGGGGGTCCAAGCTGTGATGCGAGAGGGGGACCCAATATCCTTCGAAGCCGCTCGTCGCTACTAAACATGCCTTCATCGATAGACTTTGAATGGCGAAGGCGAGGTGTTGGTGTGGGACCACTGAAGTCATCATCCCCCATGTCTACTGACTGGAAGGCAGTTGAATGTTTTTTTGCCTCTAGCCTCTTTTCCCGGTCCCGTACTGCTCCGGCAATAGCTGCCGCAAAGGGGTTGCTTAGAGACATAGGGTCTTCAGGACGCAAACCACAAACAGTGGGCGTTAGAGGTGGGTGTTCAGGGGTGGTGGGCTCGATCTCCATACTGCTACCCTGGCTGCTCTTTCCACTGCTGCTGGTGGAGGGCTCCTTAACGATGATAGTGGGGATGGGAATGGAAGAGCAAGTTCGTTCTACTGGCGTAGTAGGCATGGAAACCGCGCCCGAGGGGTTAGCTGGCATGCGACACGTTTTCTCGGGACTGTCCTCAACGTTGGGCTGCTTTACTAGCATGCCCTTCCTTCGAGCTGGTTTGGCTGGCACATACAGTGTCTTATTGCCCACCTCGGAGTAAGGGTTCTCCGGCACTGGTGTGCGCCCTCGAATCCGTGTGGTCTCAAAGTGCTCGGAGCTCTGGCGGAAATAGCCGCGCCTTAATGTACCAACGTCGGTGGTCCGGCTAATCGTCTTCACTGCATTGGGTGAATTCTGGGTGAAGCTGGGTCGTGTGGTGCCGTAGCTCTTGGGTGTTGGGGCAGCAGCTGAGTTATAGTCCGGTGGCGAAGGAGGTGAGATGGCTGGAGGAGGAGGGATGTCTTCTGAGGTGTCGGGCATAGAGAGGCTGCGGGAGAACTTGAGTAGGGGAGGTGTGAGGAATCCCTGTTTCTCATCCTCCGATGTACCTTGGAGAAATTGAGCAGAAAGAAAAATTATGTGACGAGCTCGGGAGATTTCCCTATTTTTTATTTTCAGCATGGCCTCCTCTTTACACAGCACGTCTCATTTATTGATGTGAGCTCTTTCTTAACCTTTATTTATCCAAGCAAGGGATCCCTGATATTTGTGAGAGGCCAGATAGATGAGAAGAGTAGCTGACTAAAGGATGTTTGCTGCAGCAAGTGGGCATTTACTGGTGAGTTAATTTGACCAATTATCCAACACCACGAGTTGACATGGACTAAAATTAAGGACAAAAATAAACATCTATATTAAAGACAGAATGCTGAATTTAAAATTATTCAAAAGCAACCCGTTCTCACTACCAACTCGTAAAGTACTGATGCTTGGTCAGTGGCCCTCAGGGTCAGACAGTGTTGTAGTTGAGTCACCAACTGTCGAGTCCAAGTACGAGTGAGTCGAGTCACAAGTCCAAAAAATAGCGACTCGAGTTGGACTTGAGTCCTAACCAAGTGGTTTTACCCTGCCCGTTGAAAAATTGGGGGGGTCCTGACCAAGCTTGTTGACAAATGATGCCAAAGGAGTACCCAGGGAGTTCAAAAGTGATGCTAGTGGGTCCCTAACCAGAGCGTCAGTATTTGACGAGTTGGGAGTAAGAATGTTAGTCAGAAGAGTAGCCATGGGGTAGTTATGGGAGCTGTGTACATCAAAAATGTCTAATTATGTCAATTAAAAGACCCAAATGGCTTGCACAAAGTGACATCAAGTTTATCTTACCGTCACCTTGTAGATGATTGACACTCTTTAGTTGACACACCAGTGTCATCAAACAGGAACATGCCAAAAGTGCTTTCAATGCAATTATTGCAAAAAAGGCTTTTCATTTTTTGTCATAATAATAATGATGGCATTGCAAATCAAAAGCGCTGTGAGTAACATTAGCCTGCATGACGTCCCTCTAGTTCGGCAGTGAGAATGAGGTTTCAGCATAATGCTTAATGACTTCCAATATTATCGCCTCAAAGCACACTTTGCTGACTGGATCGTTCTAATTTATCTATAATTAGCTGCAATATTGCTTGAGCACACAGAGCAAGTCCTCTGAGCATTAATAGAATATTACGACTAGCTAAAAGCACAAGGTACTGGACATGGAGTTCATAACTGAGCTGACACTCACACGCCCACGCACACAAACTTTTACACATCATACCTATGGACTTTTGCTTTTTCAAAGTGCTCTTTTCAGGTATCCCCAGAAAGGCCCCAGGCACAGTGGGTGGCACCACTGCTACTCCCTGGCGGTCATGATACATGGACTGAAAACAAGAATGTGTTAATGATATACCCAGAAATACACATACACATACTCTTCATTAGCTCTCTCCTGACAGGCTGGTCTCATGAACCATTCGTACATATAGCTACGAAATTAATATAACACACTCAAAACCAAAACAAGACCACGACATATTCAGAAGATGCCATAATATAAACTGTTTAATGAGTAATCTAAGTCTTAAAAAGTTAATCATTTAACAGTTATTTATGTATGTTCCACCTCTGTATGTATTTTTGTTTTTGTTTTGGTCACCTACATTCATATCAGCTGCCGTAACCAAACAGCGACTGGATGGCCGTGGTTTGATTGTGGCAATCTTCGTATCAACAGGCGAGGTCTTCTGGGCGTGCGTCATCTCTTCAACCTTGTCTGGAAGATAAAGCGAGCCATAATTCGTGAGGGACAACCTTTGACAATAGCAGGACTTAACTTGCAAAGCCTTAGTTAGTTTCTCATGGGCCAAACGCAAGCTAATCATTCACAGTGACCCTTTCCTCTGTTTCCACTGACTGCGAATGAGACTGAAACAAAAAACAAACATTCAAAAACATTTTGGGGACAGGAGGACTTTGATGAAATGTGTCGGGCGTGTCCAGCCTTGCAAGCCGTGCAAGCTCTTTCCAAACAGCCGACTCAGCAGCATCATCCAACGCTCAAGGTTGTTCCCTTGTTAAATGTAAAATGAACAATGAATGTGAGGTCTGTCAAGTTTGCCGTTATCTTTCTCAGTTTTAGGCTACATCTACACTACTATGTTTTTTTTATTTTTCAAGCAGCATTTTGAGACAAAAAGGATTTCCATCCACGCAAGAGTTTTAGCTCCAGTGGCAAAACTAATCCCCCGTCTATATTAACACGTCTAACAACGCATATCACATGACCATCACACACACACACACTGGGCATGTTACTGCCAGGAAACAGATGGTCTGACGTTACTCTGTGGTTGAAAATCATGGATGTATAAATTGAAAATACAGAAAACACTTCAGAGAAAGAAAAACAATGGCGAAAAGTTAGAGCAGGGGTTTATTATCTTGGAGCTATGATGACGTGCGTTGTCGTTTCCAAAGGTCTCTGTTTGCGCCCGTCCAGACTACAACGCAACCTCAGAGTTTTCAAACCAAAAACGGGGGCTGCAGTGTTTTTAGGGGCTCGGAAACGCCGGAGTAGTGTGGCCGCGAGGCGTAAACGTAGCAAAAGATATTTGTTTATAAACCAAAACATAGTAGTGGAAATGTAGCCTTGCTTTTTTTTTTTGGAGCCTGCAACGTGGGAAAGGTGTCAACGGCAAATTTGGCAGACTTGAACTTCCCTCTGGTGTGCCATGATGCCATCAGACAGAGTCCACCTAAAAACGGTTTAGCTCAGAGAAGCTACATGCTAGCCCTGATCTGGCCTCTCACTGTACTGTATGCCCTCCCTGGCTGGCTCTGTCTACGATGTAGAAAGCTTCCATGCATTAGGGGGAAGGATTACTTAGAGTGACTTGGAAAACAATCCTCTTCTTCTGCGCATCTACACACAGAGGAGAGGAGTGGGGAGGGGAGAGGAAGGGAGGAGAGGGTAAAGGAAAGGAGCGTCAATGACCTTACTACAGTTACAGCTAAAACAAACACACACACACACACACACACACACACACACACACACACACAAAACGGAAGAAAAATGCACATTTCCTTGCTCTCCCAGTTGGATTGCTGCTACAGCATATCAGACAACATGAAACACAGTTGCCCTGGAAACCTATCTGAGAGTGAAACATTTCCTGGAATAAACCTCCCACTGTTCAAATACAAACACACACACACACACACACACACACACACACACACACACACACACACATAAGAAGGCACACATAAAGAAAAGAAACAAACCTTTTTAGATCAGGTAAAATGAACAAACATTGACTTACAGCAACAGGGGGTGTTTTTTTTCCCACATATGCACATACACAAACTCTCACACACACACACACACACACACACACACACACACACACACACACACACATAAATATACATATATATATACACACACACACACACACACACACACACACACACACACAGACTTAAAGTAATCTGTAATTCCTCATCAAGGGTCTGTTGCTATGTTTCATTGTGTTTGAAGATTGAAATTCAGAAATGAAATAATGTGGGTTCTGCTGCTGTTCGTGTTTAGGAAAAGCTGAGGTGCAGGACTCCTTTTAATCAAAAGTGTATAATGGGACGACTCAGTCAGTATCCACAAAGTGCGATATCGTCTAAACCGAGTCCGAAAGAAGAAGAAACAATAATCAGAGACAGAGGAGCTTAGACATCTTTCTGCTCGACATTAAACCATGCAGGAACAACATTCAGAACACGACGACGTTCAAAACAGCTGTAGTCAAAAAACACACTGTAAACCATGCAAATCCACTACGGGTGTAACACCATTTGGTTTGCATGTCAGACAAATCAAACTGTTATAGAAAAAAAAACAAAATAAAGTGTCAACAGTGTTAGTTAACCACAGTGAGGTGGGGTGAGGAAGGTATGTGACATAAATCATAAGTCATCGCAAATACTGGATCAGAATTAAACATGCCTACAGTGACTTACCACCTTTCTTTTTCCTTAGAGTGGCTTCGGAGAGGGGGGGGGGGGGGCAGAAAAAGATTTCGGAATCTTTAAACCAAAACAGACTTAATGCTTCTCACAAGACGAGCAAAAACGCACTTGTATTGGAGCTTCCGTGTTTAATATTTGCACCAAAAAAAAGTCTTCAGTCAATGTATTTTTCATCTCTTTAAATGTGTCCTACTGCAGCAGATGCAGATGGTGTTTGAATCCCCAAATTTACATTCAGATATTAAAACACGAACGCACTTTAGACGACACAACGCTACCAAGCACAACTACTGCTACTATAAACATATTAAAATTAAGAATGAAATGCAAATGTGTCAGATAAGCAGCTCTGGAGGAAACACGCTGGCCAGGGGGATTTTTTTCTGTCAGCAATTTCCTGCAATAGAAGCAGACTCCCTCTCCTGTCATTCATTTATTCATTCACCCTTTCTTTTTTTATCTCTCCGCCTGCTCTTTGGAACACCGTTGACACAAAGCTGCAAATACTATAGGGCTGAACGATTCATCGTTTCTGTATTTGCAGCGCATTTGTGTATTTGGTTCTGTTGTGTGTATTTGCAGCGCGTTTGTGTTTTTGGTTGTGTTGTGTGTATTTGCAGCGCGTTTGATAAATGCTGCGCATGTGTTGTCAAATTAATGAAGATGTTTTCTTAATTTGTTTTGCCTATTTGCGTGTTTCATTAAGTTGCAGTGCGTTTGCCCCTGTCGGCCACCGTAAAATCGAGATTTGAAAGAATGCGATTAGCTAATCGTGAAGAGCGCGATTGGTCAAATGTGCAATATTTAGTTGAATGTTTGGTGTAACATTTGGTTTAACATTTTTGATTCCTCTTTTTATTAGTACATTTACTGATGCTGGAATCATGTCACATTTCACAGATTGTTTACAGATACAGTAGGTCATATTTTTAGGGGATTTTATTTAACATGATGGTAGAAGGTGTAATATGTAGATGCTGCTGTTGAACTAAAGCATATTAGACATTTCACTTACACTACAGAAAGCACTGATATTTTTTTTTGGAATTGTTTTTTATTATTATTATAACTTTAGCTTTTCTGATAAATGTTCTGTGTTTGACTGTTCGATGTTCCATGCTTATTAAAAGAAAAACACGTATTGCTGATTTTATCTTTTATATTGTGAATATTGAAATTTACTTTCTTTTTTCCGCACATTGTAATCAAAACAATAGACATACAATTGTGTACTACTACAGGTTATGTTTATTAAATGAAGCCCAAACTATGTCGCCGACTAGAAATCGCTAGTATCAGCTAGTGCTAGTATCAGCTAGCGCTAGCTAACGTCAACGTTAGGTAGCCACTAGCTAACGCTAACGCTAGCTAGAAGGGTTTGTCGTGACATTGCCTGGAACACTACCAAGTCGTGAGTTGTGACTTGAAGTCGTAACTTACGGGCTAAAAATTGTGTCTGGAACGCAGCAATAGATAGATAGATAGATAGATAGATAGATGGACTTTATTAATCCCAAATTGCGAAATGACTCTGTTACAAGCAGCAAGTATCAAGTTACCAAGGACATACACACCTACTCACTCACACACAAACCAAAAGTACAAGAAATAAACTAGAAATAATAAATAAGATTAAAAAAATAAAAATAATGTATAGTTAAACAGGGAGGTCCGAGCTATCTGTATTCTCTGCTGTGCTTATTTTCTGTCCTGTGTTGCCTTGCTAGTGTCTTTGATAAACCAAATCTAGCGTCAGGAACAGCAACATGTCCCCGCCGGTCGGACTGACTGCTAGTTTGGGTGGTGACGTTTTCTTTACTCTGTGGCCCAACAGGTACATTAGCTCTCCTAGCTAACGTTGCGATTCCGTCCATGATTCTGTTATCACAGAAACTATTGGGCTCTACATCAATGCTTCCATCAGTTTGTGACTGGCCCCAACTGGGCCCTCGTCGAAAATAAAGACACTTGCCACCGGGCTAACAAATTTTTCTGGGGGAAACACTACTCTATCCAACACACTTCCTCCCTCCCATCCTGCCTTCACACCTCCTGCCCTTCCTTCCCTTCCTTCCCTCTTTCCTTCCCCTCTACGGCCTGTTCAGCACCGATGTGGCCTCTCCCATGTCTCCTTTCGGTTCATGTGTCTCAGAAACGCTGACAGCCCTGTCTGTCAGAAGGTATTAGGATGACACAGCACTTTTCAATGCAACACACAGAGGGTCCTCTGAAGTGGTACACATACCACACACACACACACACACACACACACACACACACACACACATATATAAAACTAGAGTTGATACTAGCATACCAATGTCATGTGTTTGAGCTGTTGAAAGCCACAGCGACAGCTCATGGGAGCGAGTCCTTCATGCATGATGGCAAAGGACGGCAGGAGATGCGGGAGGAAAAACACTTTCCGTCTTTTTTTAACCCTCCTGTTGTCCTCCGGTCAAATTTGACCCGTTTTCAAAAAGATTCTGTATCAGAAATTTGGGTTTCTTTTAACCAAATTGTCAAAAAAATACAACGCTCTTCTCAAGTAAAATAAATGATCAGTTCAATTTTATAGCATTTGAAAAAAATGGATAAAAGGACGTTGAAAAAAAGTGACAAAAATTTCGGAAAAAGTGACAAAAAAATTACAAAAAGGTGACACAAAAACGTCAGGACAAGTGACAAAAGTGTCGAAAAAGATGACCAAAAATTTTAATTTTAAACTGTGACCAAAAAAACCCCCAAAAGTTGCACGGTCGACGGGAAGACAACATCGAGGGTTAAAAGGCAAACCAAAGCAAAATCTTTAAATGATGGAAACTTAAATTGCATAGCCAGAACAAAAGCTTGATTCAGACGGTGTCAGCGGGACAGATGTTGAAGGTTCAACAATAAGGGTTGCCCAAAGGCCCGGGGCAAGTTCATATAACAACCAGGGCTTTAAATGAACTTTTTTGATCACCAGCCAACACGGCTAGTAGATTTTTCAAAGTTACCAGCCAATCAGATATTCCACTAGCCATGTTTTTTTTCTTTAATCCTAACTAACTTTACTTTAATTTCAGCTCCTCTGGTTTGTTTGGCTCCTTTCCGTTCGTCTTCTCCGTTTCAGCGTAGTTGTAATCGTTAGGCGCATAGCTAACGGTTCTCTGACACGTCACGGCTTAGTGTTCATGGGAAATGTAGAATTAGTACCACAAGCTGTGTGTAAAGCATGGGCGATTTTAGACCCTTTTTAGGGGGGCTCAAGCCCCATCATAGTGTTAATAGTGTCAAAAAGCATTAGCTGACGTTGTTGTTCAGTACCTAGCTCAGAGATTATCAGATAATGAAATTACTGATTTAGCAGTGTGTGTGTGTGTGTGTGTGTGTGTGTGTGTGGGGTTAACACTTTGTAAGGCACTGTGGGACCTATTTTAACGATCTAAGCGCACGGCGTGAAGGGCATGGCACTGGTGCGTTTAGTGCGTGTCCAAATCCACTTTTGCTAGTTTGACGGCAGCAAAAAGGGTCCGTGCGCAGGCGCATGGCTCAAAAGGGTTGTACTTAGTGTCTTCATTAATCAGAGGTGTGTTTTGGGCGTAACATGCAATAAACCAATCAGAGATCATCTCCCATTCCCTTTAAAATCCAGGCGCGTTTGGACCTTGGAGCATTGCTGTTATGATGGAGGATTTGCACCGTAGTATTTTTATTTGTAATCTTCTGCATGTGTGTGTGCTGCTGTGCGTCCCTGTGTGTGTAACAAACACAGTGGGTGCGCGCTGTGCACGAGCCTAGGAGCATATTTGCTGTTAAAATAATAATGAAATGTTGCGTTATTGACTTTAGACCAGGTTTTTGTTGGTCAATGATGCGATCACTTCCCGCTGCCTCAAGATAGCAATACGCCCAGAATGCACCTGAACACACCTCCCTATAAGACCAGCACGCCCAGAATGCACCTGAACACACCTCCCTATAAGACCAGCACGCCCAGAATGCACCTGAACACACCTCCCTGTAAGACCAGCACGCCCATGGGCCACAGATGGGCGCAGGTGCATTTGCTATTTAAACGACGTGGGCACTGGACGGGAAATTGACAACTGCGTCGATCTTAAACTAGCAAAGACACTTGCGTCGGGCTTTACGCTGCGCCGTGTGCAAGATAGGGCCCTGTATCCGTGTCACATTCTCATTAGAGGCTGAGCTCCCCTACAGGACTGATCCTATAATCGCCCCTGGTGTAAAGATTACGTTTCCCAGGCAAAGAAACACAAAACTGCCCAAATGTCTTGGCAGAAAACAGACCAATCTGGAAACACTGACTTGTCGCATCGTTTCAAACAGACGCTTTGCTTCATTCATCGCCGGCCGAATTGACTCATAACATTAAAATTACCCGCCAAAGTTCATTTTTACCTGCATTTGGCGGGTGTCAATTTAAAGCCCTGATAACAACCCACATGCCCGTACGGGCGTCATGGTATCATTAATGATGTTAACGTTCTCTTGCCCCGTCGGAGGACGCTTGTTGAAGGATATGATTTGTGTGTGCCGTTGGCGGAGCAAGAATTGAGTTGGTGCTTGGCGCTTTTGATGGGTTTTCTAACATTTTTTCGACGCTTTTGACTGGAAAACTATTATTTCAAATATGTTTTATGTGTTTGTTTTTTTTGTTACATTTTTGACCCTTTCTAACAATTTTTTTTCACCGCTTTTGACAGGTTTTTTAAACTTTTTTTTCAACACTTCTGACTGTTCTGAAAAATACTATTTGTATAGGGGCCAATAAAAGAAAAAATAAACCTTAACGTTGAACCTTGCAAAAGGTTACGCAGCAATAACTGCTTACCTTTATCCACTATTGAGAGATCAACCAATCAATGAGAAGAAGGAAGAGGAAGAAAGAGAGAGACGCTGTTAGACACAGTCTTCCTGAAGACATTGGGAGTAAAAAGGTTAGCGGGACGCTCTTACCAAGCTCCTCCAGTTCAGAGGTCATGGACTTGGAGCGCATGGACAGGGCGGTGGTCGGGGCTCTCTTTGGAGGCGGAGGGGCTGAGGGAGACAGAGAGACTTAAATACATACATCAAATTAGGGTTCATTCTAGGGCTGGACGATCAAATCAAATATCATGATATTTCTGACCAAATACCTCGATATCGATACCACAACGATACTGTAGTGTTGACTATTGGTGCTTTCACAAAATATTTACACAATGAGATTTTTGATAAATAATCATCAGTAATGTGGATATAATGACTAAGTGGGTAAAGGCAAATAATAGAACAGTTACAACAGTCTGGTAAGTTCAGAAAATGACATCACTTTACTGTAATGCAGCCTTAAAACCAGGAAAAGACAACACTTATGCCATATTACGATATCCAAAATCTAAGTCGATATCTAGTCTCATATCACGATATCGATATAATATCGATATATTGCCCAGCTCTAGTTCATTCATAAAAACAATGTAGGACAGAGAGAGTAGTTTTTATTCAGTCATCATCAAAACAATAATTATATACCTATCACAGTGTAAACTCAAACAGTAAACAGTGATTGAAAGGATGAGGCTGAAGCAAACGCTTATATATGCCTATCCTATGTTCTTATCCATTAAATCCATTAAATCTACATTTGTAACCCTCAAAAATAGCATTAGGCTGTGTTCACACTTGGCGTCTTTTTTAGTAAACCGTGTTTTCAAAAAAGTCCTGATCGCTTTTTAAAAGGAGTGTCTTGTTGAAGTCGAAAAAAGTTTGCCTTTTCTGGAAAAAACGCCCTACGTCAAGCGCTTTTTAGACATCCGACCATTGACAAGTGGAGTAGCCAGACCTGTCGTTTCCATAACAAACAAAAAAAGCCCTCAGATGGGGTGGGTCCTGACCCCCCCCGTGATTTCCGCCTATGAGTGAGAGACTTAGTTCTGATAATCTAACAAGCTATAATCATGCTGCATTTACTAAATCTGACTTTAGACATTCAGCAGCTTAATATGAAATATATGAACCTCTGCTTGTGTGCTATTTTTGTTGTTTGTATTGCGAACACGGACTAAGTTAGATTTCTTGCTGCCTCTGAAGAATGTAATTACATAACACATCATTAGTCAGCATGCTGCTTCACTGCAGTCTCAGGAGGTAAAACTGTTAGCAGATCCACACAGCAGAAGGTCCCTCACACCATTTTACTCCAGCGGTGTCCTGCTTGCTCCGTACCTGAAGCTCCTTATTATTATTTTATTTTCTAATCCATGTATCATTTATGTATTGGGGGACAATGCTGAACACTAAACACCACCGTCAGTCATTCGTAGCGCAGTTTTGAACAGGATATCTCCTTCTGTTCATAGATGTTCTTCAACATAACTCTGAAAAGTAGAATTAAAGAGTAACTTCCTTTTTTTTTTTTTTTCAACTTGGACCCTATGTTCCTATGTGTTTGTGTCTAAGTGACTGATGGGAACAACAATCTTTGACATTGGTCCAGTATTAAGCGAGACCGCTGCAGTCGGCAGTCAGCAAAACAAGCTACAATGTAAGTTAATAGGGCGATTGCGCACCTTCAATTTACATCCACAAAAGTGTTTGTTTTGCCACTGACAGGCTCAGATTATTATTCTAAGTGTCTGACCTTAGAATAATAAGGTTGACCATTCTGTTAAAGAGTAAGTCCTAACATAAAAGAACATCAAACAACAATAAACGTCCGCAAAATTGCTATCACTATAGCCATCAGACTCCATGTAAATAAACTGAAATTTTATCATCGTAAAATACACTTCATTCAATAAAACTATGAAAAGCCGTTTTGGGTTGTCTTTCCACTTTTACAACCATCAAAACTCTAGTTTTGGTTAAAATGAACACATAGTTTACCGATTTACATGTGAAAATATGTTGGCTCTATACACGCTAAAAGTATTGTTTATTTAAGTGGAGTTTGGTGGGATTAGCGATAGCGATATCAGAGCTGTTTCTGGTTAAACAAAGAGGATTTAACTCTTTCTAAAGCTATCTCTGTCAGGTCCGTTCCATAATGTTGTCAAGACACTTATTATAACAATATGAGCCTGTCAGTGGCAAAAACATCACTTTCAGTGTATGAAATTGACAATGCACATTTGCCCTACAGAATTACATTGCAGCCCAGTTCCAAGTTGCCGGTCACAGCCTTCTCGACCAATTTTAAAGATTGTTGTTCCCACTAGTAACTTACGCCAAAAAAAAAATAGGAAAATAGGTGCTTTCTTTTGGAAGGCTGGCTGACTCCTGCCAAAAATCGGCACATACTGGCTAATTAATTAACCTGTCAGTAAACAGAAGTGACGTGGTGGCTGGTGTTCCGGTGTGTCTGCGTCAGTCTATGTAGTTGCAGCTTCACAAAAATGAAGACTGAAAAACATAACTTTTTTGGAACAAACATTTACCCGTCATGTGGCAGATAGCCCTCTGAGATTTACTCGCCAAGCGTAAAATTTACAAGCGTTAATTTTGGACCGTGTCCGTAAGCATCACTGAAGGGACAATAATATGACGTTAAATTGAGTGTAATATTGAAATTATACAACAAAGGTTACCAACAAAATAAAAGTTATAATCAAACTGTGTTCATATTGTGGGGCAATTCACTCTCAAAATAAAAAAGCAACATAGACGATTTTAGGTCCCTGCTTTAGTCAGCCAGCTAACTTAAGCTAGCATTAGCTGTATGAGATGTTGGGATTTCCAAAACTGAATAAATACCACACATATAAACACAAAACTGCTTTGCTAGCTCAATCTAGTTATATCCAATATATCTGCTGAAAAAATTATAGTTTTTCTATCTACAGATTTAGCTCCTATACGTCCACGAACCTCAAGCAACAGAGACTATTTCTGGACCCTGTTTAGTCAGCTAGCCAACTTAAGCTAACGTTAGCTTCGTAGAGATTGTGGGATTCCCCAAACTGAATAAATACTGCACATATAAACACCAAAGCTAGCTCAATTTTGTTATAACTAAGATATCTGCTGAAAAAAATAACTTTTCTATTAACAGAGTTATCTCCTGTACATCCGTGAACTTGACATGTAGCAGCTATTTTTAACATAGCACCATGTCACTGGCACAGCTAATGTTATCTGAACCAAAAGTTTCCAATAACAGTTAACTCCAGAGCGTTGGAAAAAAATGTTATCTGATGAATCACTTCCTATAAATATGTTGAAGAGCTTCTGTGTGTTCCACTGTAGTTCCTGATTTATTTTCATGAATACAAATGTTTAAAAAACTGTTTTTAAATGTCTAGTTGACTAATCAGATTGCCTGGCCGGATCTACTTGTTGTAGAATCTACAGGTTGTACCTTTTTTGCGTGCCGTGTCGTCGGGGTCCAGATTCCGGCTCACTGTCACCACCTTGATCAGGAGCCGGTTGCCTCCCTGGCGGATCATGTTGACCACCTGTCTGTGGCCCACCTTCACCACATTCTCCTGGTTCACCTGACACAAAACACACAACAGTGGACTCATTAATGGCTGACAAATCCTTAAGCACTTCTAGACATCTTCACATTTGTAGAAAAGTTGGGAACAATGTTCTTGCCCTGCTGTATCATTAGAAATGGTGTCAGCATAAAGAAGCAAACCTGGCTGATCCTTTTAGGTTGATTGTGTATTTGACAACTTTCTGAGCAACAAAATAAAACCAGTTGTGGTGAAATTTCCAACTTACGAACTCATGCTATGTCTCGCATTGCCAGACCTTCCTCCACAGCGCTGCGGAGGAGGGTCTGGCTAGTCCACACAGCATTCTGGGATAGGAGAAAAACGTGCTCTGGTTTATTGGCATTATTTTAAACCAATCACAATCATTTTGGGTGGTGCTAAGCGCCAGATGGAGACACGGTGCCTCTGCAAAATAGCCTCGGGAACTTGTTTTGGTTCAAAAGTAGTTTTAGTCGTGCGAGAGAAAACTCAGATTGGACAGATAGTCTAGCTAGCTGTCTGGATTTACCCTGCAGAGATCTGAGGAGCGGTTAACCATAGTCCTCATAAACCCACCAGAGTTTAGAACGTCAACACAAAGAAAGAGGAAGGTGACGGACACGGTTGTGTTATCAAATTCAGAATGTCAGATATAAAAGATTTTTCAAGGCTTTATTAGGATACTTAGTTTGGTGTTGAAAGTT
This sequence comes from Sander lucioperca, assembly GCF_008315115.2. NCBI lineage: Eukaryota > Metazoa > Chordata > Actinopteri > Perciformes > Percidae > Sander > Sander lucioperca. Next base: position 38,141,026 of record NC_050175.1, read on the forward strand.
TTTTTTTATTAGAATGGCTGCAGTCTTCCTCAGAGCCTCGCTATCAACGTTTATGCAAGAAAAACCATCTCTGAAAAAAAAATTCAAAGCAACAATCCTTAACGTTTATGGCCGCTAGAAACAAAACACCAGTTACACAGAATGTGCATCAGCAAAGACGTTGAAAGCTTTGCAGCAGATGCTCTTTATCACTTTAAGCCTGTGGTGGCTTCATACTGGGACTGATGCTATTTCCAGGTAGACAGTTCATCAAAGTGACTGATAAATGATGAGGCAGGAACTTGACCATCCACGGGGGAAGAAGAGGGATGGACTAACATTATATTTCAATGTGAAAAAGTGTCTCAATTACACACAAAGCACTGAAACTAACTATGTTTGCAGCATGTGTTCAAATATCCCAAAGTCTTTGAATGTGGGGCTGGGCCCTCGGGCACTCCCCGGGGTGGGCATTATATAGATATCGATATATGAGTCTAGATATTGTCTTAAATTTTGGATATCATAGTATATATGATGCAAGGTGTTGTCTTTTCCTGGTTTTACAGGCCACATTACAGTAAAGTGATGTAATTTTCTGAACTTACCAGGCTCTTCTAGCAGGACAAGGATCAGTGTGTACCTACCCTTTCCGTTTCAGTCTTACTAATGCTGTCGTGTTGTGGCAAATTGCTGTCGTGTTGTAGCGAAATGCTGTCGTGTTGTGGTACTGTTGTATTGTGGTAAATTGCTGTTGTGTTGTGGTAAATTGCTGTTGTATTGTGGTAAATTGCTGTTGTGTTGTGGTAAATTGCTGTTGTATTGTGGTAAATTGCTGTTGTGTTGTGGTAAATTGCTGTTGTATTGTGGTAAATTGCTGTTGTGTTGTGGTAAATTGCTGTTGTATTGTGGTAAATTGCTGTTGTGTTGTGGTAAATTGCTGTTGTGTTGTGGCAAATTGCTGTTGTGTTGTGGTAAATTGCTGTTGTGTTGTGGCAAATTGCTGTTGTGTTGTGGTAAATTGCTGTTGTGTTGTGGTAAATTGCTGTTGTGTTGTGGCAAATTGCTGTTGTGTTGTGGTAAATTGCTGTTGTGTTGTGGCAAATTGCTGTTGTATTGTGGCAAATTGCTGTCGTGTTGTAGCGAAATGCTGTCTTGTTGTGGCAAATTGCTGTCGTGTTGTAGCGAAATGCTGTCTTGTTGTGGCAAATTGCTGTTGTGTTGTGGCGGATTGCTGTTGTGTTGTGGGATTTTCTGTCGTGGTTTGCACTTCAGGGCCACCGTAACATAAGGGCCATTGTAAGTAAAAAAAAATAAATAAAAATAGTTACGAAGCAAAGGGAGGAGGGAAATATTCCCAAAAAAACCTTCCAGAATTTCCGTGATTGAAGTCGTACATTTACGAGAAAAAACTTCTCTGAGATTAAAGTACCAAAGTACCAAAGTTATGATAAAAAAGAAGTTGTTTGTGTCAAAGAACCACATTGCTTCATTTTGCAAGGTTGTAACAACCTCATCACACCACAGACGCCACCGGTAAACAGGGAATACCACGGCTGGATCTCACTTCATCTCCTCGCTCCTCACTTGAACCGGAAGTTGTTCTGGCCCTCCTTCATAAAAGCCGTCTCAAAGCTCTTCTTCCTGCCCCCAGCGAGCAAGGATGGAGGATGGATCTCTGAGGAGCTATGAGCGAGTATACACAAGAACAGCCTTCCCAGAAGCTGTGCAGCTGAAAGCTGTTGCTTACTCCGCCCAAACAGCTGACAAAATAACGTGACGCTACAGAGGGAAGAACGTCTCATCCCTCTAAAAACACATTTGTTAGTGAGGAGGTGAAACAGTATGGAGCACGGCTGCATAGTGATTCTGGGCTAAAATCATGAGCGTTTCCTTTTTGCTGAATCCGATTGCAAAGCATAATTACATCATCCACTGCAGGCAAAACACACGGCAAGCAACGACGTCTGTGTTGTGAGGAGCTTGAGCCAACCTTTCAAAGTGAAGTGATGTGGTTCCTTAAAAAAATAAATAATTTTGTGACTTTAATCTCAGAGAATTTCCGAGTTTTTTCTTTCAAATTTGTGATATTTTTTTCTCTAATAGTACCCCCCTCCCCCAGCTCTGCCATTTATTTATTTTAGTTATTATAACGGCCCTTATACGCCGACGTACTAACCTTCAACAATTTTGATCATAGAAACGTTTATGTAATTTTTCAGGCAGAAATGCCATCTAGATGCAGCTTCTCAATTTTTTAAGGATTTGAGCTTTTCTTTGTCTTTGATGGTAATACACTTCTAATCTAATCTTCGTGTTTTGGACTGTTGGTTGGACATCACTAGAATCAGATTTTTTTCTCTCAAGGGGAAAAGTTGTGCCTTTCTTTGATCCAAACTGCAGACAATTGCTCACAGCACTAAGTAGACTTCAAGGAAAAGGCTGAACAACTCATTTTTAAACCTGAGCATGATTATGCAAATGTGGGGGTGGGGTGTCAGCGTGTTTCTTCATGTCCTGCTGCCAATCTTCATAATTGCAATATTCATGTTGTTGGCAGCGGAGGGAGCGACGGCCGCTGCCCTCACAGTCTTCAAAGACAATCACAACAAGTTGGTTTGTGGCCAAAAAAAGAAGCATTTTTAAGCAAAACAAGACATTTAAAGACATCAGCTTGGACTTTGAGAAACTGGGATGACATTTTTCACTGTTTTCTGACATTTTATAGACCAAACCCCCCGTTTGGTCTAGGGGGGGGCAATAACACATATTTTGTTAAAGGCAAAATATGTGTCAAACCATTCTGAATGAAGTATTGTGGTGCTGCAGAGACGTCCTGGCCTACAAGTCGTATCCTACAGACTAAAGAACAGATCCTCGCAAAAAATCATTTCTATTTTTAAATATATTTTTCAATGAAAATGAGAATAATGATACAAAAATGATCATTCACTCCAATATCGTGAATCTTCTCGCAATATCAGTCAAAAATAAACGCAACGAAATATTTTCCTCATATTGTGCAGCCCTACGATGAAGCTGGTACCCAAAACGCTCATATATCAGATCATCTGTAAACACACACACACGCGCACACGCACGCGCACACGCACACACACACACACACACACACACACACACACACACACACACACACACACACATTTAATACTTTCTCTTTCAAACACATGCATGCCCACATTGATGGTTTTTGATCTCATTACAGCTCGTCTAATTTAATCTGAGCCCTGCTGGCCTGCTCCTCTCCTCTCCTCCCATCTCCGCTCTGCCCCTCCTCTCTTCTTCCAGACAAGTAGTGGAGGAGGGGTCAGATGAATGGATGAAAGAGAAACTGGCCTGGAGCGACACCGACGAGTGATGGATGGGACGAGGGAGAGAAAGCTAAAGTGGTGGCTGAGGGAAAATGCAGAGGATGATGGAGAGGGAGCGGCGAGGACAAGTGATGAAGACAGAGAGGGGGACACAGACGCACTCCAGGGAAAGTCTCTCTCTCTCTTTCTCTCTCTCTCTCTCTCTCTCTCTCCCTCTCTGGGTTTTAATCTAACAAACACTGCTCGGTCAGCACCAAGGGCGGACATTTTGGTAATTAGAGAGAAATACTGCAACAGCTGTTTCACCATGACCTTGTGTTTCCTCCGTTGTGCTCCATCACACACACTGAGGTTCCCTAATACACTTCTAGTGTACACACACACACACACACACACTATAGGGGTGGCCTTATGTAACCTGCTCTGTCTTTCCACGCTATTATGTAACTACGCTTGAAGGACGGATACACACACACGCGCACGCACACACACCAAAATCCCAGTTAAGAGCGTGTTATAAGATTGAGAGACATGTTTCAGGACATGGTGAGCATGTTTAGATTTAGGGGTTGAGTTCATATCTCAATGCTTTTGTTATACATATTTCTAGAGCTGCAAAGATTAATATCGATTAGCTGTCCACCTTTAAGTTAAGCCAGCCAGCCAGCGCCTCACTGGATTGGCATTATGCATGGCCGTAACGTTACTATCTTTACCTTTATCGAATAAAGACATTAAAGGCCGTTTTATGCTTCTGCGTCGAATCGACGGCGTACCCCTGCAGAACCCATCTGCGTCTACACCGGACCCTACGCTGTACGCTACCCTGTAGCCTGGCGCACGTCGCTCGGCCGTGGCTTGGTAGCGTTGCATTTCCCCAGACTCATTTCCTGGTTCTCCTTCTCCATCAACAACATGAAATCAAGGAGAGGGTTAACTTTTCCTGCTCCAGATTTCCCACCGTGGTCAGAAAGAACAGGGGAGACTTCTCCACACACACACACACGCACACACACATGCCGGCTCGTCGCACACACCAGCGCACAAGTATAAACATCAGGCCACTTACGTAGGCTACGGAGAAAGCTCTGCGTGGAGCCTCCGCAGAACCGTAAAACAAGCTTTAGATAGCAGCTTAATCCCGACAAAACACCACAGTGAATTTCAGCCTGAAATTGAAAATCGAATACCTGCCCAATGAAGGAATATTTGAATATTTGGATCCAGCCCTATTAGCCAGTAATAATATGGAAATAGAGTTAAAGAGAAAAACGTAATTCAACCTAATGGAACTCTAGACAACGTTGTTAAGGTGGAAAAACTATGCGTCGGCTATCAGTTACACACGGACATATAGTGATATCAGTTAGCTTCCACAGTTATTGACGCCTGTGTGAATGCAGCCATTAAACACTGACAAACATATTGGTTACACATGTGTGTGTTTGTGTCATTTATTGAGTGTGTAAGAAAGTGAGTGAGTGAGTGAGTGACTCAGTGACTGTCAAAGCGGTGCCGAAACCGACAACTACAAGAAAATAGACAGCTTTAAACTAACAGCTTTACGGCTGAACATTTACAGTTAAATCAATACCACACACACACACACACACACACACACACACACACACACACACACACACACACACACACACACACACACACAAACACGTATATATGATCAGGGCTCCTATCCCATGTGCATGTACAGTAAGAGCCGGTCTTCTGTCACATCAAGCAGAAGGGCCTATTCAAAATCCATTACCATTATCATCACCATTACAAAAGTTCCACACCGTTAAGCATCATCTGGCCCATTTAGCCAAACACGCCCTGAATCTATCCCATCGCTCAGTCCAATCTCATCCGATGTAAATAGTCCCGACTCGTTCCCCGACGGTCGCTAATCTGATTAACCAATTGTAATCTGAGCCATTCAGGCGTGCGCCATGATGACACACTGCTAATCCCGGCTGCGGGGGCAGGGAGGGGTTAACAGCTGATCCCTCTTCAGGAACATAAACAGAGACGAGTAATCACACATAACTCAAACTACAGGACCACACACCGGAGCAACCTCCTCAGGAGAGAGTCGTGATGCATCTAAGCCCCCCCCCCCACGAAAGACATCTCGACAGGTTGGAACTGGGCTGAATTTGGTTGAAAATTTTAGTGTCAAAAGTATTTCAGTGAGTGGCTCTACCTGGGAGCTGACCTGGTAGAGCGTGCGCCCCATGTACCAAGGCTTGGTCCTTCCCGCAGCGGCCCAGCATTCGATTCCAACCTTTGGCCCTTTGCTGCATGTCCCCCCCCCCCTCCTCTTTCATGTCTACAACTGTCCTATCAATTAAAAGCCAAAATGTCCAGTACCTCAACTCAGGTTATTAGATCAGTGAACCTCTTGTTATTTAACAGAACTACAGGGTTTCCCCTCAGTTTATTGAAAGCCTGGTGGCCCACCGGGCCTAAGTTTCCCCCCAACAAGCCTAAAGGCAGCGAATCGACGGCGTACCCCCGCAGACCCCTCTGCGTCACCGTGAACCCCCCTCCAAGTCCTCCACCGTAGCTCGATGTGCACCTCCAAAAAATTTTAACTTTGCGTCGAAGCGACGTAGACTGCAAGGACTGTGATTGGTCAACTGGTCCTGTGTGTTGATAGTCGGTGTTTCAAGCAGCCTACTGTGGGGAGTAGCAACATGCTAGTTCACTGACAAGCTTTGCAAATAAACTCAGACATATTTTGGTTACAATGACGGGGTTATCCGTTTGTAAAGTATCTATATGTCAGTAACGTTTGAAATTAGCACTTCGCCAGCAAGCAGTACTTTGTGGGAAGTAAAACCCTGCACAATGTTGTCTTTTTAACCAAGTTGAAAGTCACTTTCTTTGCATTCATTTGATTCCCAACCCAGATACACTGGTAATAATTGTTTTCCATTGTTAATATGTACTTAAAAACTGTTCTGAAATGCAAAATAATAGAATTATAGCCCTACAAATAAGACATTTAAAAACAAATCTAAAATTATGCCACACAAATAGCAGGGGCAAGGCTCCAGACTGCGACCAAATGGTCGCATTTTGCGACCAAAATTTGAGAGTGTGCAACTGAATTTTACATCCAGTCGCACATCTGCGACCAGTACATTTTCCCCCTTTTTTACACGTCGAAATTTCGGTACCTGAGAGCGCGTAAGCTCAAGCTTATCTGTCCTCTCTGAAAATTGGCAGAGAGCGGAGCTCTGACACAAACACACACACTCGTAAACACACGCATAGCTGTGGACGGTGCAAACTACGTCGGCTCTGCAGTTTTGTTGAAGTCACAGTGAGTCACGGCGATGCCGATAAAGTGGTTTCAAGTGTGGTTACAGTTTTTCAAAACTTCACGCAGACAGCGTTTGCTGCGATATGATATTAATGAAGAGCAGGCACTACAATGGTTTCTGTGCCCTGGTGACTGACTGACAGGCTGAGGTTGTAAGGCAAGGCAACTTTATTTCTACAGCACCTTTCAGCAACAAGGCAATTCAAAGTGCTTTACATGAAACATTAAAGAGCAATTAAAAACGGTCATGAAAATAAAACAGGCTTAAAAAGATTATACAAATACAAGAATAAAAGTTACAGTGAGTAAGAAATGAATAGTTATTCAATTTAATAGGTTGTAGGGATGGGTTTGGGAGGAGGAGGATTTTGTTTAATTTATAAAATAACATAATGTTCTAAGTACATAGGATAAATAGGTTTGACAATCATTTTTACAACTGAAATAATTGTTTTGTAATTATAGAGGGAAATTACCAAAAAAAAGGTACCGTTGGGTAACGGAACCGAATTTCACGTACCGGTACCAATATTGGTTCAGTAGTAGCCTAAACAATGCATGTTTAATTTTAAGTTGAATTTATTGTAATTGTAGACTAGAGCTGGTATATATATATATATATATATATATATATATATATTATATATTATATATATATATATTTTTTCATGACAGCGATGGTGCTGTCAGTTAACCTTCTATGTTGCATCTTCAAAACTGACACTGAATGTGAAACAGCACATTGTAATTTCTGCATCTATTATCAAAGTATTTATTAGTAATACAGTGGAAATTAGAAATGTGAATATTTGGTTAGCATGTTGATTTACGGTGTGTGCCCGTAAATTTTCTGGTTGCGCCCCTAAAATTTTCAGTTGGGGGCCACTGTGCTCCTAGTGAAAAAAGTTAGTCTGGAGCCCTGAGGGGTGTCACGATTCGATTACATTTTCGATGTAAACCTTTTGTTTCAACTAGGGCTGTGAATATTACCGTATCACCACAATACTCGGGGAATCGCCGATCCTGCTTTTGATTTGGAAAGCTGAAAACTGAAAGCTCATTTCGATTAATTTTCCATTTAAAATTGAAATCGTGACACCCCTACAAAAGATGCAAAATAAACTTTAGGAAAAGACAAAGGAGAAACGGTGGAGACGAATAAGACATTTACTAACAAATGAAAAATAATGATCCATAAATAATGTATTTCCTTCCTTTGTGCAGTAAAAAAAAAGAAGTGATGAACCATCCATACAAGCACACACAGACTGAGACAGGTGCATGTACCTGTAAATACCTGCATACCTGCAGTCACACATGAAAGGAGCAACATTCATCAGCATAGGAAACATGGAGCTGATCTGAGTTTTTTTTTTAACTCTGTGTGTGTGTGTGTGTGTGTGTGTGTGTGTGTGTGTGTTTTCCCCTTGTAGAAAGCTGTAGTACATCAAAGCAGGCTCATTAAACACAGAAATATACAGACAGAATGTGTGTGTATGTGTGAATGTGTGTTTGTGTGTGTAAGAGAGACACAGGAAAATATAAAGAAGAATAAAGTGAGGGATTGAAATAGGATGAGAGGGGGCAGGGAAGATGGAGCTTTTATTCTGATGACTCAGAGTCCTAGTTAGAAGAGTCTTGATAAATCATGTAGCTGAACATCGAACTGACGATGAGAGTACATGTTAGGGCACACACACACACACACACACACACACACACACAAACACACACCCACACACACACACAGGCTATCCTAACCTTAACTACTCGAGGTAAATGCCTGACCTCAACCAATCGGGCTGCTTCCTAGGGCGGGTCTTGTCTAGAAATTCAGTTGGATCAATATTAGTCTCCCATTGCCAGACCTTCCTCCACAGCACTGTGGAGGAGGGTCTGGCTAGTCCACACATCATTCCAGGATGGGAGAAAAACGTGCTCTAGTTGATTGGCATTTCTTTAAACCAAATCACAATCGTCTTGGGCGATGCTAAGCGCCGGACGGAGCCATGGTGCCTCTGCCAAATAGCCTCAGGAAGGAACTTGTTTTGGTGGAACATGTGTATGTTCAAAAGTAGTTTTAGTCGTGCAACAGAAAACTCAGATTGGACAGATAGTCTAGCTAGCTGTCTGGATTTACCCTGCAGAGATCTGAGGAGCAGTTAACCATAGTCCACAAGAGGTTAGAACGTCAACACAAAGAAAGAGGAAGGTAACGGACATCTAGTCAAAAATGAGGGACATACAACGGAATTTCCGGGCGCACCTGAACAATCCCGTAATGAAATGTCGTCGATATAGACTATGCCAATGTGAACCTCATTATGTGATCTGGTTGCCATACAATTACAACTGCCAAAACTTTGAATCCCAATCACATTTGAAATGGGATGAGGAGTCTGGGGATATTTTGACTCTTCCATGAACGTGGGAACGACTTTTTAAACCATCTGGGAGAGAAGTAGCCTGGATGCCAGCTGAACTTATCCCCGTCCACAACATTTGAGGTCGGGAAGTTCGGTCTGGACTTGATCTGTTGTGGAGCAACTATGCTCCAACCAGAGCTTTTCGGACCAATCAAATTGTCAGGGCGGGCTTTATACGATGATGGACAGATGATCAACAGTAACGTAATCAACCACGTCACCAAAGAGCGCTTGGGTTGAATTTGTTTACAACAAAGATGGCTGCCGCTGGAGGATTGAGATGTGTAGATTCTACCATCACGTCTGTTATAGAAGATATCGACAGAGCATTCATTTTAAAATAGGAACAGAGAACCGCGATCAAGGCATTTGTCGATCGGAACAGATGTTTTTGCCGTCCTTCCTATGGGATTCGGCAACGTCACATACTCCGTTGCTCTGATTGGTTGTAGGTCTATCCGTTGCTCTGATTGGTTGTAGGTCTATCCGTTGCTCTGATTGGTTGTAGGTCTATCCGTTGCTCTGATTGGTTGTAGGTCTATCCGTTGCTCTGATTGGTTGTAGGTCTATTCGTTGCTCTGATTGGTTGGAGGTCTATCCGTTGCTCTGATTGGTTGGAGGTCTATCCAATGGAGTGCAGAGGCATTTTCTTTCCTGGTTGGGTTGAAACACGCCCCATAATCACAGCCCGGTGGAGCAGAATCAGACTCATATTCTGACTAGAATCTGAGTATGACCACGTCAGGCTAGGAGAGAAGGGGACATCCGGCAGAAAATGAGGCAACGGAACAATCCCCTGAATGAAACGCCGTTGACATAGACTTGATTCGTCAAATTCAGATTCATGGCCCTGGCCCGGTGTTCGGACCCTCAGCCCCGTCACCAGGCCTCGGTCCTGTCCACGCCGCGTCCTCGTCATTTTCACTCTGTCCTCACGTCCGCTACTCTCCGGCAAACCACGCTTCAGACTCCGTGTCCTGAGTCTCCGCTGAGCTTTACTCGTAAAAAAGCTGCATTATCACTGTGTACACACAGTGAGGCACAACATGTTCCTGGTTGCTAGGCGACAGTTCGAGGTTGGAGCAGTGAATGTTATCAGTGGTGGGGTTGTTTGGGGGTGGATCATACTATTCATCTTCAAATGGGGACTTCATTTGATAGAGCTTTTTTTTTTTTTTATGAATGGACTGCTTCGCCAAATGACATCCCCATTTCCTTCTTCTTCTGCCACTGCAGCAATCTTAAAAGCTTTTCAGCATCATGCCGTATTTTGACAGAGGGCTGCGTTGTGGTTTATTTTTTTTTGAAAACAGAAAGCATCCCCTCCCTGAGCACCGTGTGCTCTGGGAGCTGCTCTTTCTGTGCTGTACCTATAAATAAATTATTTATAGGAAACGACGCTTCCACTCCGTGTTATTTTAAGACTGGAGATGATGGTGTGATTTCAGTGTCTGTGGGCTTTGTGTGCTCACAGCTGCGTGTGTGAAAGACCCCTGGCGTTCTCCGAGAGGTATTGATTAGTGTTAAAGTGGGTAGTGAGTAAACAGCTGAGGGGGGAAGCGACGATGATGGAGGGCTTCCTTTATTCGTTCCACGTTTGAAGTCCCACGGCTGTAAGAACGGTGTGATTCTCCGCCTGCCTCCCTGAGGCTCCCACAGCAACAACCAATCAATACTCAATATCAGATGATTGACACATGAACGTGACCAGACATGTAACATGTCATGTCAGACAACAGTCAAACCCAACAGTGGGACACAGGGTGGACACCTTCATTCATTCAAAAATGAGAGAAAACACAAATAAATCATCATATGTGGAAGATAAGATGATATAACAACAAGTCTTCCGAACCATACCACGATATGGGACATATATTTATGATATACTGGAGTGTTTCATAAAATGAGCGCCCCTAGCGGTGGCAGGAAAGGGCGTAGATTTTATTTCAGCATCGGGGGGGGGGGCATATTATAACTGAGAAAATACTCAGAGCGTCAAACACTTAATTTCCTGCATTCTGTGGAATTTTTGATGCAACATTTTTTTTGAAGCACAATTCGACACCGTTCCTGTTTTCTGTCAGATCGTTTATAGATCTCGACATTTCCGAGCACACTTGAAGGCAGCTTCATTTCCCGGAGAAAGAGCGAAGGAAAAGAGACGTGCGCTGTGAGGTCAAGATGGTACGGTCCACTATAGGGGTGTCTGAAATCGTTAGTATGTACAGTATAAAAATATATTAGATTTAGTTTTTTTTTTTTGGGGGGGGGAGCATTTTAGGCTTTTATTACATAGGACAGCTGAAGACAGGAAAAGGGGGAGAGAGGGGGGCGAATGACACGCAGCAAAGGGCCGCAGGTCGGAACCGAACCCGCGGCTGCTGCGGCAAGGACTGAGCCTCTGTACATGGGGCGCATGCTCAACCAGGGGAGCTACCCAGGCGCCCCAGTAAAAAAATATATTTACAGGTTTGAAGGATATAGTCATGATTTGAGCCCTCTGAAGAGTGATTTTTTTACCTCTTTTGGGGAGTGGGTTTTTTCATATTTTTTGCGGGGGCCAAATCTACCACTTCTAAATAATAATCCCTCCCAAAATCTATGCCTATGGTGGCAGGAAATACAACCTTATACCTGAACCAGAGAACATTGGGTTTATCGGTGTTTTTTGCCCCCAATTTTCCCCTCTATGCACTAGGATTAGGCACTGGTTATGGTTAGGGTTAGGGTTAAGGTTAGGGTTAGGTGCCTGGAAGGCGGCGGTTGCAGCGCTGCCTGGAAGGAGCCGTTGGGGGCAAAAAACACCATCGAGCGAACATTGGTTGCGGTTTTAAACGTAAAAGACGCAGTTTTAAACACGTCTTTAACGTTGTGAAACGGTCGCAGTTTGGTTAGGTTTAGGCACCAACACTACTTAGTCAAGTTTAGAAAAAGATGGTGGTTTGGGTTGGAATCAGACGTTACTTCACTTTCAAAAGGTTACGCAAGTGACGCTGAACGTATCCGTTCCAAATATCGGTTATCGGTTTCATTAACTACTAATAATGGGTATTGGCCTTGAAAAACCAGTATTGGTCGATCATTTTTTAGAAATGCTGTGTAAACTACACAAATGCACGCACGCACACAGACACACACACACACACACACACACACACACACGGACACGGACACACGGGCCATCTGTCTACGCATCACTGGGCCGAGGAGAAGCTCTGAACACTTTCTTCTCTATTATGTTTCCTCTATGTGATTCTAAGCCTACTTTATCCCTCCCACAGCACTATATTATATTTACCTGGACACTACCTCTGGTGGGTTTTCTCTCTGAAAATGGAATAGCTGCAGGCCAACGTCTTTCAATACAATGCAACGTCTTAGGATGACTGCATTGTTATGATGACTTTGAGTTAGCTCATAATGTTCAAACTTTATCTGCTTGATTGAGAAGGTAGGTCAGCACATTCAGCCGCCTGACCTCCAAGTGAACCTAAAGGGAAAGTTTGGATATTTTTAAAGCGTGAGCACAGCACACAAAAAGTGATTCACCAATGGAAAGGATAAATCCTGTGCACGTGGAGCATGGAGTTGTTGTGTCATTTAAATGAGAAAGGGATAATGACAGTTTGACTCATTGACTGTTGCTTGGTTGGGTCCGGGGAAAACTAAAACTGGGTGAGCTAGAGGCCACCCCCTTTTTCCTAAACTTAACTAGTTGTTGTGGTGCCTAAACTTAACTGTCGTCGGTTACACTTTACTTGAAGGGATCTACATAAGAGTGACATGACACTGTCATGAACGTGTCATAAATATTATAAACAAGTCATAAAGGTTTATGACATAACACTTCTTTTAGTAAGTGTCATTCGGTTTTTGTCATGACAAGTTATGGTTGGGGTTAGAGTTAGGGTTAGGGTTAGAGTTCATGTGTTCATGACAGTGTCATGACACTCTTATGTAGATACCTTCAAGTAAAGTGTTACCCTGTCGTCACTTCTTGACGCTCACTTTTTGGCGTCTAAACTCAGCTACCACGGCCCCTGAAAGGACCGTCATCTGGCGGTGCCCTGTACCCGGCTCACAGTCACCTTTCCTCGGCTAAACTCAACTACCGACGGCCGCTAATATGACCGACAGCTCACAGAGCTCTCTCTAGCAGGTGTCACGTGACCAGGGCTTTAAATTCACTCTTTTTTTTTTTATCACGGCTAGTAGATTTTTTTTAAGTTACCAGCCAATCAGATTTTCCATTAGCCACGTTTTTATTTTCCTATCTAAATTGAATTTCAGCTCCTCTGGTTTGTTTTGTGCCGTTCCATTCGTCTTCTCCGTTTCAGCGTAGCTTGTAATCGACACCACACACGCAGCTCGGCACGTAGCCGACGGTTGTACGGCACGATGTCACGACACGATGTCACAACATAAGTGATCATGGGAAATGGATTAGTTTACAAGCAGTGTTGCCAGATAAAGAGTAGGTTTCCAAGCCAAACACACACAAAAGCGCCCAAAGTTCTTGGCGGAAAACAGACCATCTTAGATTCATGGGTTATGGGATACATGGGTGCCGATTGGATTGGAAAAAAATCCTGATACATACGATTTTCCCCACCACTAATGTGCATGCAGTTAGCCTTCTAACCCTCCGGTCAGCCACACTGCCAGCCACCAAACTGGCCGCTAAGTCAAGCAGAACTGGGTCAGGGGCAATAATGCCTGTTATTGTATCAGGAGCACAGAAAATATGACCTAATGCATGCACCAAACCAAGGTATGGGTTGCAGATGTTTTCTGTGTTGTCTGTCTTCAAAAATACAGGATGCAACCTGGAATCAAAATCTAAAACTGAGGTCAGACAGCAACAAACCCAAAGTGGGAAACCAGCTGTTTGGCAGTCTGCTTGTGTCCCTGCTCTCAAACAGACACTTTTCTCTTCTTTATTTAACCGCATTTTAGGGATGACAGACAGTGAGTGGACAGAGTCAAAATTACATTTAAAAAGATAGATTTTGGCCAATTCTGCAACAATTAAGTATTGTTAGTAGGGCTTCAACTACGGATTATTTTCATTGTTGATGAATCTGTCGATTATTTTCTGGATTAATGGATTAGTTGTTTGGTCTCTAAAATGTCAGAAAATGGTGAAAAATGTGGATCAGTGTTTCCCAAAAAGCCCAAGATGACATCCTCAAATGTCTTGTTTTGTCCACAACTCAAATATATTCAGTTTACTGTCACAGAGGAGAGAAGAAACTAGAACATATTCACATTTAACAAACTGGAGTCAGAGAATTCTTAACTTTTTTAATAAAAATGGCTCTAAACCGATTATCAAAATAGTTGGCGATTAATTTAATAGTTGACAACTAATCGATTAATCCTTGCAGCTCTAATTGTTAGTTAGATTTGTATGCTGATAAATCTTTTCAAAATACAGAATTTTGATGATCTCCAGCTTCAGCTTTGAATCCTGCAGAAATATTGTAAAAACATCCCTTTAGATAATTTTTTCCTGTGCAAAAACACAAACACCGTGAAAGACTGTAATCTTTTTTGCGTGAAATCAGGATTTACATTTTATGCTTATATTGTTATCTGGAGCAATATCACAGACGGGCCTTAACGCAAACACAGAAGCCTTTTGTTCCAGAAGTCAAAGCTTGCACACATGTTTTTCTTCTGCTGCACGGCGATGAGAGAGCCCTCCCTTTCCTCTAAGAGCTTTTTGGAGAAAGAAACGGTGAGGACGGCCTGTGCTAGTTCACTGCACAACTGACAGTTGTGTGCTGTGTTGCAGTCCTCAGAGAGATGCAGAGAGGCAGAGATCTGACAGGAGACACACACACACACACACACACACACACACACACACACACACACACACACACACACACACACACATATATATACACACACACACACACACACACCTGGGGCCACGGGAGGCAGATGCATTTGCATGTTACACTGGTCACACATCCTTCTCTTGGCCAAAGTTGTGTGTTATATAAGAGAGTAAGTGCTTTACTCCGTCTACCACACACACACACACACACACACACACACACACACACACACACACACACACGCGCCCACACACAGGATGTTAACTTTTTATGCACGTCTGTAATACATTCACTACAAAGCGTGTCTCTCTCTCAGAAGTGCACGGTAACAGCATTTTGACGACAACCTTTTTTATTCAAAGGTCCGGTAAGGTCCCGGTCTTTTTTTTAATTATAAAGTAGGTCAGTTAGCTCAAACCTATATATATATATATATATTTTGGCAAAGAATACTTAAAGTTATTGTCATTTTGTGTCCCTTCCCAGTTTTTGCCATGACCTAGAGCCAGGTTTATGACAGAGGTGCTATATAAATACTGTGAAAGTATCAAAACGCTCAATCCACAAGCATCCCTGTAGTCATACAGTCATACAGAGACGTATCATAAAGTAAGCTATAGGAAGATCACAATCTTTTAATTTGCACGTATAGCATGTGTGTATACACGATAGAATATATTGGAGGCACGTTCGCGAGTCTGCCCTCTCATTGGCTACAGAGCGGTGAACATCCGGGCACTTTCGCCGCCGTCAGCGGATTTCGCTCGTACCGCTGTTCTCGTAGGCAATGAACTGAATCGCTCCGCTCTGCCGTTATTTCAGCTGCCTGTGGAAGCCCAGCGTTAGTATACATGCCTCTGTAGTAGTCCAAGCCAATAGTCAATCACATGGCTGATCAGTAAAAGATAAGTTTATGGTAGTTATTCATTTCTAAATGTCCTAATCTTTACATATATTGCTCCCAATTGATTGTTGAATGGATATATCGATCCAGACCGATGCATTGTTACACCGCTACCAGGAACTCCAGTAGAGGTGGAGATACTCAAAACTGAATGTGATCTACCGATCAGAAATACTCATCTCAGCTGCAGGTTTGAACGACTCGACAACCTAAACTGGTTGTCACATGTATCTGGGGCTTTATTTGTCTTATTCTCAGAAGGTTTTCTAACTTGTCCTCTTGAATTCTTAAAAACAAAATGGCTTTGTCATCTGCACTCAGAGACGCGGGGAGGCGGGGGACTGCTTGAAACAGCTGTACACATTGGCCATCAGATGCAATCAGAAGAGACGGCAAAGAGTGAGGAATGCAGTGGAACTAACGGGAACCAAACACAATTATTTAAAAGACTAGAAGACAAAGTAAGATGCTTTGACTGTATCTGTCAAAAAATGTCCCTGTGCTTTCACAAATCATCAATTCAGACTGCAGCTGAAAGTGAGCTGCAGTATCAGTGTTTTCCCAAAGTTTGTGAGAGACTTAGATGGACGTATTTGGTTTCTTTCGTCATCAGAGGGTTAAAAAAGGAAAGAAGATGAGGGTCGCCCCTCAATGATCTCTCGAAGGATAAACAAAGGTTGAATGAATGAATATCTATATTTTATATCAAACATTGCCCAGCCCTACATTGTGTAATGTGAACCAGGAAGGCAGAGAAAATTAGCCCATATTATGCTCTTTTCAGGTTCATACTATGATGCACTCGGCCATCGGCTTATTCATCAGCGTTGGGACGATCCCAAAGGACAGTGCCCAATTATGATGAGCGACCAGGCCACCTACTGTGGCCACGGGGCAGAACTCTGCTACAGTCTGCTGGCCGAGCGTTACCCTGTCTACCACAGGAGAGGAATGAATCACATCTGACTAGAGCCCGACCGATATATCAGCGGGCTGATATTATCGGCTGATATTAGGCATTTTCCAAACTATTGGTATCTGCATTTATAATGGCCGATAAATGAATATTTAAAAAATAAAATAAAAACGGACGAAACCCCCTTCAACCATGTTCTGAGTGTTGGCGTTACATAGTTTGTCCACCAGAGGGCGCTCTACAACCTCCCTGTTGGCTACACTGGTGTTTAACCCTTTAAGTTTTATAACTTAAGTTTGTATTTTTATACATTTTATTTATCAGAACTTTAATATATTCTGATATCCTCTGTTCTGTTGTGACAATAAAACAAACACGTTTATTTTTAAATGCAGTATCATATTATTTTAGTGAGGACTCATAAATAACTACAAATAACTAATGTTTCTGGATTTTTTTTAAAAAATATGTATCGGCCGATATATCGGAATATCGGATTTTTAAATCACCAAATATTTGTATCGATATCGGCCTTATCAGTCGGGCTCTACATCTGACCTCCTGGCTTTTGGCCTTTCACGTGCAGCAAACAGGTGATCACCATATCAACAGTGCATTGGTGGAATGTTACTAAGGTCATTTACTCCAGTACTGTACTTCTGTCCAAATGTTGAGGTACTTGTACTTTACTTGAGTCTTTTCTTTTCAGGCCACTTTCTACTTCTACTCCGCTACATTTCAGAGAGAAATATTGTACTTTTTACTCCACTACATTCATCTGTTACAGCTTTAGTTACTAGTTACTTTACACATTAAGATTTATGCACACAGAACACATGTAGTTTATAAAATCTGATGTTTTATTATAAAGTAAACTAGCCAACAATATAACGGACTACAAGTCCAGCTGAGATGATTAGAACATTAAACACACAACTAGTTGGATCCTTTACACTTTCTACAATGGGAGGAGAGTTCAGCATCGAGTACTTTTACTTTTAATACTTTAAGTTCATTTTCCTGATGATACTTACATACTTTAGTAAGTAGTAACATTTTCAATGCAGGACTCTTACTTGTAACAGAGTATTTTCACAGTGTGGTCTTAGTACTTTTACTTAAGGATCTGAATACTTCTTCCACCGCTGCAACAGTGAGTCCTTTTCCTCCGTCACACGTTTCAGCGGATGCCTCCCCTCGTTCCCTCGTCTCACTTTCTCAAAGTAAAGAATCTGTTTTATAGATATGAAGCGCAGCCCGCTGAAGCGCCGCCGTTATTGATGGGGGACTCCGACAAGCACCCACTTAAACACATTTAGGCAAATGATTCGAGTGCTGGTGTACGGCTGCACAAAATGCATCTGTGCGTCCTCGTGCCAAGCTGTAAGAGGCAATGAAAGATTGATGTCCAGCCAAGCCCTGAATCATGCAAATATAAAATATAAATATGTTCTGCTAATGTACATTAAAAAGAAAACAGGGCAGATGTGCACTCTTGCGGATGCAAAAACAGAAGTTTAAGCACACGCACACACACACACACACACATATACACACAGAACCATGGCCAGGTACATTGAATAAATGGCAGGATGATAACAAAGGCATCAGCCTGCACTGTTAAAACACTTGACTGTAAAAATAGCAGACGTGGCGAGACGACTCGCTTCAGACGGATTGAAAATCTGCAACTTTCCCCCTTTAGCGTTTAGCTTAGCACAGCGCCATTGTAACCATTAACCAATACTGGCTATGCCGCGTCATCCTCCCCAGCCCTCGCCCTCTCGTCAAAATATGGTCACTTCTGGCTCCAAAAAACCATGATGCCGACAGCCAATAAGCCAGATATTATCGTGCAGCCCTAGTGTACGCTGCGTTTTTTTCAGTTGGAGTTGCACGTCTAACCACCGCAATGATCCTCTATACCAGGGCTACTCAAACGTTATACTCTAAGGTCCGCATCTGAATTTTTTTTTTGGACAAAAAAAGTGAATCACAGGGCAGGGAAATATATCAATAATTATATCGACATTGATATATGAGACTACATATCGTCTTCAATTTTGGATATTGTAATATCGTGATATGACACAAGTTGTCTTTTCCTGATTTTAAAGGCTGCATTACATTAAAGTGATGTCATTTTCGGAACTCACCAGACTGTTGTAACTGTTCTATTGTTTGCCTTTACCCACTTAGTCATTGTATCCACATTATTGGTGATTATTTATCAAAACTCATTGTTAATATTTTGTGAAAGCACCAATAGTCACACTACACACTACAATATCGCCACGATATCGACATTGAGGAATTTTGTCAAAAATACCGTGATATTTGATTTGTTTTCCATATCGCCCAGCTCTAGTGAATCAACTTATTTATAACTTTTAAGCAACACACATTCAAGTTTCCCTGCTCAACTTTTGTACCGATACCACTACCTGGAATCTGGTACCTGGTACCACTACTGCGTACCACTACTGTGTATTCAACTTCACTAACAATGTATTGATCAATACAAATTGTATTCATAACAAGAGGTTTATGGGCCGGGTCCGGACTGCCTTGTCGTTGGGTCTGGATGCGGACCTTGGTCCGGACTTTGAAAAGCCCTGCTCTATACTCTACTGTTCCATATGGATTTCTCAATAAATATTTTCACAGAAACTGCATTATAAATAAAAACCAGTGTGGTGATATTTGGCTCACTCTCGTTAAGGAATACGACTAACTAGCCAGAGGCTGTGCAGCTGTGAATATGTCCGACATTTTTGTAAACATGTTCGTTAGGGATACATCTGCGGTTCTGGCTTTCAGACGGAAGCAGACTGATGGAATGATTAAAGGGGGGTGGGGGGTGGGGGGTGGGGGGTCAATAGAAATTTGCGATAAAACAAACGGGAGATGAGGAGTGAGCGAGCTGAAATCATACAGAGGGAGAGCTGCAGACATAGATACAGTTTTTTCTCCTCATTTGATGCTCCATTTAGCAGAAACAGAAAATAAACCCATCCCCAGTGTTGAGCTGCTCACACACACACACACACACACACACACACACACACACACACACACACACACACACAGTCGTTATGGAGTCATACAGGAAAGCTCAAAATAGACAATGTGCCTTTCCTCTGACTCTGTTTTGTTTCTCGGCAGCTGTGATATGATTTGTAATATGCGAGGGTACAACACTGACTGAAATCTACAATCTATTCTACATAGGGTTGGGCATCATTTGGATTTTAACAATTCTGATTCCAATTCCGATTCTTCCTTTCGATTCCGGGTCTTACTGATTCTCGATTCTGATTCTTTGAGGGGTGGAGTTGAAACGGGTCACGTGACTATTTTCACAAATAAGAGGAAAGTTGTATTTTGATTCAATGGTGGTTTGCAGTTTTACAGCTTTTTCAACGTAAAGTAAAGTCACTCTAGAGCGCCGCTTACTGTGCTCCAAGGCTGCAACACAACAAGCGCCTGGCCGCTACGGAAACCATAACTTGCGCATGTTAAATTTGGAACCCATGATCAGATTTGAAACCAAATCCTCCAAACTATTCCAATAAAGAAACGATTCCACTGGAATCGTAATTTTTGAACCGATTCCAAGTAGGAATCGGTTCTCGACGCCCAACCCTAATTCTACAGCACCTAACCATTTTCTTCCAACACTTGATGCACAATTATTCTGGAGCATGTCAGTGAGACGTCCTGCAAGTAAAATACACACCAGCAACCCCCAAACCAGGTCTCCCTGTATAAGCCTCTTCAGCCATGGGTGGAGCTGGTAACACCAACATGATGTTTGCACAGACAAATGAGCCTTATGATGAATAGTAATGAATTACGCTTTGGGTCATTTTATGGTTGCAACTCGCTATGTAAATATATGTAAATAAAACGAAGAAGAAAGTTATTTCAGCCACGTATTTCAGCTTTCTTTGCAGACACGGCGGGTGTCAACAAAGACAGATAGAAGTGGACAAATGACGAGACGAGAGACTTTTTAAATTTAATTTACGTTCAACTGTTTGGAGCGCTATCGTTCACAAACCACGGTCCGCCGCCGCTGACGTCTAGTATTAAAGGTGCTGTAGGTAGGATTGTGAAGATCCAGGACTTAGCCAAAAAATTTGATTCGACAACTTCTCAGTCCCTCCCCCCCCTTTCTGCTAAAGCCCAAAACGGTCTCCTAAGCCCCTCCCCCCACAAGGGAGAATGAATGTGTGTGCATATTCAGTGATTGACACGCAGTTAGACACCCCCCCCCGGCCCTGATTGGTGCATCTGAACAGGGAGCGGTGGATTTTTGCAAATTACTCTACAGGCTGTAGGTCGTTCATGTAGTTCTACTGGAACATAGGGTCAGTTTCAGCAAATATGACAGAAAGTTAGTTTTAGAAGGCTTACCTACTGCACCTGCATCATCATAGCGATGTTTTGTTGCGTCGTTGTTTTCTTATCATAGCTTGATCTGTCATTATGCACAGGTTTTTAATTGCTTTAAAGCCGTTGGATGGAAACACACTTTCACCGGCTTTATTCACATAAATGTTGTTTTAGCGAACTTCAGTTAATTTAATTGACTAGTGGATGGAAACATAGCTGGTGAGTGCCAGAAATTTGGTTTTCTTAGATCTTTGTTTCTGCCGTGCACCCAACACACACACACACACACACACTATCCAAGATTTGGAGATATGCGGGCTATTTCCCATTATATCTAAGGGATCTATGGATCTATTATATAAGCAATAATCAATACCTTGATGTGGAGAACAAACGGACACTGCTCCTGTTCAGCATCACATATCTGGCTGTTTATTAGGTCATACTGTGGACAGCTCCTGGTGCTGAACATAATACAGTCTAATAACCTAAACAACTGAATCAACAGATGAAATGTGACACCACTTGATTGTTAATTAAACAAAAGCGTGCCTCTTTAATTCAAACACACATCTAATTCATCAGTGGTATTAACCAAACTGCTTTGCATCACACACACACACCCACACACGCAAGCACACACGCGCACACACGCACACGCACGCACACACACACACACACACACACACACACACACACACACACACACACACACACAAATGACTACTATACTTTCAGACACAGCAGCCTGGCATTAGAAATACACATTCACATTTAACAAACTGACATCAGAAAATTTTGACTCAAACCGATTCATCGATTAAATTAAAAGTTGGCAACTAATCGATTAATCTGTGCAGCTCTAGTATAGACCTTTTCAATGGAATTCCATTGCTAGGCAACAGCCTGGACCTTTGTTAACTTCCTGTCACATGATGTCATTCACATACACCACAACAGGAAATCTACTGGAGGTTTTTGTTTACAACTGCGCAATGGCCTATACTACAGTACAATGCACTGCACAGGTAAGGACTTACACTGGCGCTATGGCAACAGCAGTTTTATAAAACAGCTATGTTACTTCCATGCGCATTTCAACGAACAGACGACGCAATGAACAGCGAGTTCCAATCATCCCACGAGTACAGTCTGCACACTTCAACATGCCTTCTTTCATCCACCAGTCACTGTCCCAATCAGAAGTGGCAGCATTCAATTAATTCCTATTAATTCTGACAGTAAAGGTCTCCAAAAACAGTTTCAAACAAAGGGAGGTCTTGTTCAGATGTACGTTAGCATTGTGTTGTTCTCACAATGTCTTTAACAAGCACACAGAAACCTCCAAGAACATTGGCTAAACTCAGCACATACAACCCAACACTTTGCTTACTGATGCAGACATTTGGACTAAAACTCCAAGTGGACACATGAACATACAACTGTCTCGTGTTGTCTGTTGTTAACTTTTTAGAGACTCTCCCTGCAAGGCTCTACAAATACCCAAAATCATGGAATTGATTAACTGGTCTCTCAACGCAATTGACACTGTATTCTCGAGGAGGAGCACTGGTTCGGGTGAGCCAGCATGTCCTGACGGGACGTTTGCTGCGGGGTATACGATGGACGGCTGGGAGAAATGGCGTGTCGTGTGTCTCTCTGCTCTTTCCGTGGAGGACGTTGAGGATATCTACCTATTTGGAACCATGATAACTGGACTGCTGCTGATTGGAGGATGCTTCGCTCTGGTTTATCGTAAAATTGAAAAGACTTTGGTAGCTGTCCAAAGCCCAAGGAAGCTGCCTGGCCTGACTGAAGCTGTTGAGAAAGCGATCAGTTCGCAAACTGGGACTATTAATCGCGTGATGGAATACAACATGGTCACCCAGAACATCGCCTTGGAATTGGGTGGCACCTACACCAGGATCCTGGTTGCAGCTGACGCTATGGACTTACTACACCCTGCTACGCTCTGCGATTCCCCGCAGTGTCCGACTGCGTCCAACCGCGTCCACCCAGGCTGCTGTGCCACACTACACCCCGTAACGCCCTGCTGTACCCTACTATGACATGAACTACTACGACTACCATTGTGATCACTGTTTCACTATCTTTATTATGACTATTATTGCCACCATTCACCACTCCCCCAACTGGTGCCGTCAGACACCGCCTACCAAGAGTCTGGGTCTGTCCGAGGTTTCTTCCTAACAAAAAAGGGAGTTTTTCCTCGCCACTGTCGCAATAGCTACTGCTAATGCTTGCTCTTGAGGCAACCACTGTAATAGTTGGGGCTTCGTAAACTACAGAGTTTGGTCTAGACCTACTCTATCTGTAAAGTGTCTCGAGATAACTCTTGTTATGATTTGATACTATAAATAAAATTGAATTGAATTGAATTGAATTAATGACCCGCGGCTTGGATACCATCATGAGGAAATGACCAGTTGAACAGCTGAACAGTTGGACAATAGAATGAATGTTTAAATTAGAGCAGCCATTCGTGTAGACCAAACAAATTTAATCTTTCAGCTCCCTTATCCTGAACGGCCTTGCCAAGGCCGTATCTTGAAACAAACAGTCACCCTGTAGGGGCTCTGCAAGTGAGACTCTCTTGGTTCCTCCCCCGTCTTCCCCACTGCCTGCTGATTGTCGTATCGGTTCTGGACTGTTCAAGGGTGTCACCACGGCAACATGCTGTGTTGTGCTATAACATTCTGAGGACTGGGACACTAGTGGGGTTGCCGGGCTGTACGTTTCTCAGCAGGCCAAACTCCCCCATCCTACCCTCTCCCCAGTCCCATGCCTTCGCCGCTAAATGTGCAACTGTACATTTATGTTAAGTTATGTTATGTTATGTTATGTGCTGCAGTGCAAATGTACTGTTTGTGTGCTTACGTGCTGAGGTGTTTTTTCCTGTTCCCACACTGTTCTTATCTTTATGAGGATAGTCTGAGAGTTGCTTTTTTTCCCCTCTCTTCTCCTCATGTCATGCTGTATCTGTCCCTGCGAGAGTTAAGAGAGAGTTGTGATGGCGCCGCATATGGCGACTCGGTGTGTCTGTGCGTGTTGCTTTAATGTGACATGCACCTACAGCACCAGGACAAATTCCTTGTGTGTGTAAACGTACTTGGGGGGGATGAGAGGTAGAAACACCAGAGCAGGGGGAATGAGAGGGGGAAACGCCAGAGCAGGGGGAATGAGAGGGGGAAACGCCAGAGCAGGGGGAATGAGAAGGGGGAAACGTCAGAGCAGGGGGAATGAGAGGGGGAAACGCCAGAGCAGGGGGAATGAGAGGGGGAAAAGCCAGAGCAGGGGGAATGAGAGGGGGGAAACGCCAGAGCAGGGGGAATGAGAAGGGGGAAACACCAGAGCAGGGGGAATGAGAGGGGGGAAACGCCAGAGCGGGGCGAATGCAAAGTGTGAACGTAGCAAAAGATAATTGGTTTTTAAACCAAAACATAGCAATGTAAATGTAGACTTAACATGCCAAAGTAGCAAGTTACAGCTAATGTGCATGCTATGTTACAGCTGACTCCGTTATCCAGAATAACTCCGAGAGCTCAGGGATCCAAGATCACCAACCAGACACCAGAATCCAACGCCGACGACTGAAACCATAAACCAAGCCGACACTTTTCTTTAAGTTCTTGCAAAAGCTAAAAAACCTGAGGCTTCATCATTTGCCTGACCAAGCCGGACCAGGTTCTGCAAACCTGTAATTGCATTTAGCGAAAACCTTGTATGTGCGAAAACCTTTTCAGGAAATGAAAAAAAGGCTCATTTGAAAACATGACATTGAGCTAATTTGAAAAGAAGGTTTCGCTTCAACAATGGAGATTGTCGGTGGAGTGCTGAACTCAAAATCCAATAGATATGTTCCAAAAAGTGAGGCGAAGGTAACACATCTCAAGTTCCAAAGTTAAGGAGGACAAAGAACTCTCATTTCACTTATTTAATTAGGCTCACATCACAATAAATTTAGTTTCTGCGTTTCGCCAGCGTTCATTTATTGTGATGTGAGCCTAATTAAATAAGTGAAATGAGAGTTCTTTGTCCTCCTTAACACGTGCTGCCTTCTCTTCACTTTCTGGATTATATTGAGCTATTTTCCTTCCAAAAAGTCAGATCAAAAAATGCCTAAAGACGAGGCGATTGCAATGTTTGTAAAACCCACAGGCAGACGCATAGGCGTAATTTACATGGGGGATGTGGGGGTTACAACCCCCCCAATAATCCAAACTGGCCAGTGCCACCCACCCCAAAAACCTATTATAATTACCTTTACGTAAATAAAGACATTTGCACCATAACAGATGCAGAAAAGGCACAAATTGTTGCAGAAAAAATCACCAAAATGCAGAAAATGTATTGTTTGATGTTCAATGAAGATCTCAACACCCCCCCAATGTTGAACCCAAAGTTACACCCTTGGACAGACGTACAGGGTGAGCATTGAATAGCACTGATTTTATGAAAACACTAATTTAAAATGCTGACATTTGGACATGCGAGGTGTCTGCCCGACAGCGACGATATGCAGGTTGAACAAAAACAGATTGGGAAACGGAGCAGCTCTTACCTCGATGAGGAAGTCGCCGGTCCGGAGTCCCGCCTGCCATGCCACTCCTCCCTCGTCCACAGACTCCAGGTACTGCAGGGCGGGGAAGGCCGGCGTGGGGGTGAACTCCTCGATGGGCGTATCCGCTGCACAGCGAGGGAGGACAGAGGCGGAAAAGGGTTATAGAGAAGGCAAAGAATACCTATTGTACAAGACACTAGGGGTGGGAATCAACCGAGGCCCCACGATACCATATTATCACGAAACTTAAGTCAAGATTAGGGCTGGGTTCTTTCGTTTCAGTGATCCGAAATCAATTCGAAAAAATCCAGAATCGATCTCTGCCTGTATCATATGAATGGGTTTGGGGTAAAAACTCCTTTGTTCTATATGCAATAACTCGGCTCAAAATGCACACGTAATGTAGAATTTTTAAGAGATTGCTCGGTTACACTTTACTTGAAGGGATCTACATAAGAGTGACATGACGCTGTCATGAACGTGTCATAAACATTATAAACAAGTCATAAACGTTTATGACATTACGCTTCTTCTACGTGTCTTTCGTTTTTTGTCATGACAGGTTATAGTTAAGAGTTAGAGTTAGGGTTAGGGTTCATGTGTTCATGACAGTGTTATGTCACTATTATGTAGATACTTTCAAGTAAAGTGTTACCGATTGCTCCTCCTGTGGTGTAAAATTCTTTTGTATAAATTACGTACAGGAAACATTTTTGTACTTCATGTCTTTGTATTGTTGTCTTGTTTATTGATGTTGATGTTTGAATGTGTTTTGCAGATCACAATTCCCATTTGGGATAATAAAGTGACCGAACTGAACCGAACAAGAAGACTGGTTCCCAAAACTTTTCTGCAAGGCGCACCTTTTATGGATAAACATATTTTCAAGCCCACCCCCCTTGCTAGTATTGGAACGCAGCGGAGACATACAGACAGAACACACAATGCGCCGAAAGCAGCTGTTTTTCCGCGAAGAGACGGGAGAGAAAGAAAGGGATGAGCCCAAATTAGCCGTTTCTCTGCGAAGGGATAGTCGTCCATTCGACTGAAAGATTGGCAGTTGAATCAGCCTCTTTAGATCGAATTGTAGTCACCACTACGTATCTTCTTGTCTTTGTTTTGGCAGTTGTGAATGTGGTGTATATTCTTTGTCTGCTTTACGTTTACCTGTCAGTCCTTTCACCAACTTGTCCAGACTCTACAAGCAGTGCAGCGGAACCATGCATCATTTATTTATATTTAGCCTCGCCAAGCCCCCCTTGTTATAACTCTGGGCCCCACCCCTCCAGTTTGGGAACCACAAGTCCCGCATTGCCAGACCTTCCTCCACAGCGCTGCAGAGGAGGGTCTGGCTAGTCCACACAGCATTCTGGGATGGTAGAAAAAAACGTACTCTGGTTTACTGGCATTTCTTTCAACCAATCACAATTGTCTTGGGCGGTGCTAAGCGCCGGACGGAGCCACAGTGCCGCCGCAAAATATTGTGAAATTATGTAAAAATCCCAAATAAACATTGTTATTGAATTGAATCGGAAAACAAATTGGGACCCTGTGAATCGGAATCCAATCGAATCAGGAAACCAGTGGCAGTACCCAGCCCTAGTCACGATATTATTGCGATTTTAAACATATTGCGAGATCCGGCGATATATTGCAATTTAATACCGTTCTTTCCAACTTCAAATGATGTCCCCAAAGGAAAACTTTCTCAACATCTGTTTTATCTAAAAAGATAAATTTCTCTGTTTGTTCATCTCACTTCAATTTTCTATTATTCTAGGACCAAAAAGTTAAATTCTCACGTGCAGTTTATGTAACAAAAGATCGATATTTGGCACCTGTGTATCGATGCAGTATTGCCATGGAAAATATCGCAATTTTCGCCCCCACCCCTACAAGACACAATGAGTGTAGGATTTGACGATGAAGCAAATGTCAGGACAGTTCAGCTTTACAGGGTCACATTCTGACTGCAGGTGTATATGCAGTAGCCTGACGTGGTCATACTCAGATTCTAGTCAGAATATGAGTCTAATACTGCTCCATTGGGCTGTGATTATGGGACGTGAAAATGAGGAAAGAAAATGCCTCTGCACTCAATTGGATAGACCTACAACCAATCAGAGCAACGGACAGACCTACAACCAATCAGAGCAACGGATAGACCTACAACCAATCAGAGCAACAGATAGACCTACAACCAATCAGAGCAACGGATAGACCTACAACCAATCAGAGCAACGGCGTATGTGACGTTGCCGAATCCCGTAGTAAGGATGGCAAAAACATCTGTTCCGATCGACAAATGCCTTGATCGCGGTTCTCTGTTCCTCTTTTAAACTTAATGCGCTGTCGATATCTTCTATAACAGACGTGATGGTAGAATCTACACATCTCAATTCTCCAGCGCCAGCCATCTTTGTTGTAAATGAATCCAACCCAAGCGCTCTTTGGTGACGTGGTTGATTACGTTACTGTTGATCTTCTTTTATCATCGTATAAAGCCCGTCCTGACAATTTGATTGGTCCGAACAGCTCTGGTTGGAGCATAGTTGCTCCACAACGGATCAAGTCCAGACCGAACTTCCCGACCTCAAATGTTGTGGGCGGGGCTAAGTTCAGCTGACATCCAGGCTATATATGCAGTGTTTTGTCTCAACACATATACAGTTTTAAATATACAAAATGAGGATTTGTCTAAAGAAAGAATAAGTGAACGAGTTTTCCAAAAGCATTTGAATGCCAGCGCTCCGTACATGCTGTTCTCGGGATACATTTTAGTTACTTTAACAGCATTGAGGTTCGATATTAGCCCTGTTGTCTAAACAGATTAGATGAAAGGTGACGAGAGTAATAGAGACAAAAAGATATATAGGATTATTCATGCTGGAAGGCACAATGGAAAACAGTGTTATTGATCTGAAGAACACTTCAAACCACCACGCATAAAACAAACATGTTTGTATGCACATGCACAACAAAACTGTATTTGTCTTACTGATCTCATATAATGTTGCAGTTGCCTTTTAATATGTTAAGCGGGGCTGCACGATATGAGGAAAATATGCAATGATGTTGTTGAATATCGCGCTAACGATATTACATTTCTATTCTTTGTATATTCTATACAACAAAGTGTTTGTTGAATTTAAAACAAATGAAAGGAAATCATTTCCAACATTGTTTTATTGAACAAAGTGAAAATTGAATTGAATATAAAAGGCAGCAATAAAAATAGAATGACAGTTAACATTTTAAAGTGCAGTTTTCGCGTTATGTCGCAGCTTTTCGCGCTCAGGGTTTCTGCAGGTTTCACCAAGTCAAATTTAAGACTGTTTTAAGACCATAATGAATGAAATTTAAGACCTTTATCACAACATCAACGGAGCCCCAAATTCTGTTTTTTCAAGCCAAGTATCGCTAAACTTGCACTTCCCCACAGCTGAGGAATAAAATCTGTTTAATATCTGTGGTAAAATCTGAAAGAGACTCGCACCAATAACACGAAAGCTGATTGGCTGCGATATAAGTTGCATGTCGGTCTCATTTGTAGTCGAAACACTGCGAAATTATATTTGGACTTGTGACAGAAAGAACTACAACACCACAGAACAAATTAAACAAGAGCATTAGAGGTAGCGTTGCATGGCAGCCTGTTCTCATGAACCATTCGTTCAAAAAGCTACGAAAAGTTAAGCACTGTTATTCGTAAGCATTCCAAGTTTTTTCTGTATTCACTACACTGACGGCCGCTTTATAAGAACGCGGCTGGCCGCGTAGCAGAGCTGGGCAATATATCGATATTATATCGATATCGTGATAAGAGACTAGATATTGTCTAAGATTTTGGATATCGTAAAATCGTAATATACTAAGTGTGGCTGCATTAGAGTAAAGTTTTTCTGTACTTAGCAGACTGTTCTAGCTGTTCTATTATTTGCCTTTACTCATTAAATCAACATTTCTGATGATTATTTATCAAAAATCTCATTGTGTAAATAACATTTTGTTAAAGTACCAATTGTCAATCCTACAATATCGTTGCAATATCGACATCAAGGTTTGATGTCGATATTGCATTTGGTCAAGAAAATCGAGATATTTGATTTCATATCTCCCAGCCCTACCGCGTGGAGGAGGTCGGGGGGGGGACGGGTGGGCATTAACATACAGGACTTTCAAGCCAGAGAGCGGAGTTCACTTCCCGGGGAAAAACTAAAGCCTTTCACCCAAGAAATGCGTGTTCTTTAGAGTGTTTTGGTGCCTAATCTTAACTTTCGTTATTATGCTACTTTCTATTTTGTGGACTAAATTTAACCGTTGAAATGACCAGCAGCTCGCGGTGCTTTGTACCCAGCTCAAATCACCTATTTTCGGGTAACTGAACCAACAACTACCGCTGAGGTCTGTAGCCGGAGGTCTGTAGCTGGTGTCACGAAGCTCCGTAGCGACTTAAACAACTAGCAACTGCCGCTCGCCGTAATGGAGCTCCTAGCCAGCCGGCGTCACGTGACCAGCCGGCGGTCTCCTTATTTCGTAGGATATCATACGCCTATGGTGTGCATACATTTTCGTATGTATTTCTCATGATATCATATCATGAGAACGCGTTGTGCATGGACGTAGGACAATTAAGATCTGTTAAAAATTATTTAAGACCTAGAACCATCACTTTTTCCCTTTATTTCAGAGTGACAGTGGACAGACAGGAAAGGTGGGAGGGAGATGGGGGATGACACGCAGCAAAGGGCCGCAGGTCCGGGCCGCTGCAAAGGACTCAGCCTACATGGGGCGCACGCTCTACTGGGTGAGCTAGAGGTCGCCCCGAAATGTTAGACTTTTTAAGACCCCGCAGAAACCCTGGCAAGGTGTTTATTGCGCCCCTTGACATCGCGATGACGATAAAAACAAACTATATATCGTGCCGCCCTAGTCTTAAGTTTTCAACAACAGTTAACCATCCAGGCTGTACTGAACGATCGCTCCTTTTCTCCCCCACACATGGTTTCAACCCAGCCTCCCTCTCTTGCTCTGGGGAAGGTTAGAAAATATTGCGGCTGGGAGAAACCAGTGGTGACAAGTGACACTTCCTATAACTCATCCTCCTACTGGAAGACAGTCCGCGAGCAAGTACGAGGCTTTTTCGTGGGGGTATTTACATTATGATGACTACGTTTCTTTAGGTGTCTGCCTGCGCGTGTCACAGAGATGTAGACGGAGAAGGGGGAAAGGGGGAGAGA
Organism: Sander lucioperca; assembly: GCF_008315115.2. Classification (NCBI taxonomy): domain Eukaryota; kingdom Metazoa; phylum Chordata; class Actinopteri; order Perciformes; family Percidae; genus Sander; species Sander lucioperca. The sequence continues at coordinate 38,171,980 of NC_050175.1, forward strand.
GAGAGAGAGAGAGAGAGATGGAAGGACGGAGAGGGACGAAACGGCGGAAAAACGCAGAGAGCAAAAAGAGGATGTAAGCTCATGTGACAGCCCGAGCATCAGTGCATGTTTGTGTGTTCACCCCCGTTCGGGATAAGCTCGGCTGGGTCAGTCCCCCGGGGTGATAGCAGAGTGTGTCAGAATGACTAGAACATTCCTCTTGTTTTTCAAGGCAAATCCCTTTTTCCCCCCTCTCTCTCTCCGTCTCCACCACCCCTTCTTTCTCTCTCTGCATGTCATAAAAAAACGGAACATAAAAATAGTAAATTTACTTCTCGACACTAACCACAGCGTAGACCAATCCGACAGCACTGCACGGTTGTGGAACGCAACGTGGATTATGACATGGCGAGACTCGTCACAGAAACCGATGCAGCAGCTCAAACTGGCTATTTTTAGAGCCAATCTCACGGCCTGGTGAAATATATCAAACTGCCTGGATATCACAACAACTCAGGATGATGGGGGGCATTACAAGGCAGGTATACACGCCAAACATAATCCGAAAGAAAAGGACCTCTTCTGGATTAACTAGTGATGTCATATTACAGATGTTTATGTCAGCCCTGAAAGGCGGGTAAAACGATTTACAAAACACATTAATATAAAAATGTGGGCAAGTTTGGGTGGGTTCACAGTCAGCTGCATCCTCGACAACAACACATGCCATCACAACTACACTCTGTGTGTGTGTGTGTGTGTGTGTGTGTGTGTGTGTGTGTGTGTGTGTGTGTTGACTTAGAGTTTGTGCACAGGGCTCCAGGGAAGGTCACAATAAAGTTGCTTTCAAATGTATTTTTTATAACTTATTTGCATGTTTTTGCATGCTCTTGTTGTAAGGGTGGGAGTGTGTGTGTGTGTGTGTGTGTGTGTGTGTGTGTGTGTGTGTGTCACACATAGGCTAATAAACCTCCAAGACTGATTCTAAGATGAGCCAAACTGCACACAAAAAATTGCACCAGAGCACATTTTGCATGAATGTGAACATGGGAATCTTGGCTGGTTGTGTTACAAGAGTTTAATGTTTATTTTGGGAGACAGACAGAAAGAAACACATAGCCTACTAAAAAGCACACAAAAAGTCAGTAAATTGTTCCTACCTTTTGCCCCTCGCAGGACGAAGCCAAATCCCTCATTCTCCTTTTTCTGGAGCACCACCGTCTTCTCGTCCACCACGCAGTCACTGTTGAGGAGATGCCGAGCAGAGCGACCGTTAGCACAGCCCATCATCCGCAGCATGGCCACGGACGCCCTGCCCGAGTGGAGGTTCATGCTGCTGGAGGAGAGCTAGTCCGGCCAGGGCAGGGCAGGGCAACCCCGACCCCACCCCACCACAACCGCTGCCTCCCCCTCCGCCTCCTCCTCCTCTGGCCGGCCTCTATCTCTATCAAACGGTATGACAGCGGCCCCGACAGCCCGGCGACAGCATCTCCAAACGAGAGACGAGACCAAAAAAAGAAAAAGAAAAAAAAGGGAGACAACGACGAAAGAGAAGCGCCTCCCTTCCCTTCCCTGCAACTTCCTTCCCGCCGCCGACGCAGCTGCAGCCGCGGCCGCCTCTCCTGCGCGGAAACGCGGGGTCGGCAGCGCGGTTACCCCCGCGGAGGTTCCGAGCGGCGGTGTGGGAGTGCTGCGCCGTCGAGGAGAAGTGACATCAGGCTGATGGCGATAGCCGCTAATGGCTCATGATGAGGCCGGGAGGAAGGCTGAAGCTCGCCGCCGGGGTGGTGGGGTGGAGGGTGGAGGGAGAGAGAGCGCGAGAGAGAGAGAGGGAGGGAGCAGCAGCAGAGTATCGGTGTGAATAGACGTCTAGGTGTGCTGTGTGTGCTCTGCAATGTGCAATCACAGCTACAGAACCGACTGGCTGGTAGGGAGGGTGTGTGTGTGTGTGTGTGTGAAAAAGGGTGATGGGGTGTCACCTTGTCATGATATTTGTCCAATTTACAGACTTTTTTGATTAGTTAACTGATTGATTGATTATCCCACTGATGTTTGAGTGTTGTGGCTGTCTGTCCTCTGCCAGTTAAATTCACTGACATGTCTGCTAACTAGAAATTGCATGTCTGAATTTGATTGTGGGCTACAGGGGCAAACATTTTGGTAATCAAATAACCAAAAACCAGCTGATGCACAATGAATGTGGGGTCGACCCGGGGCAGTTGTCAGCTTTGCCTGCCTAAACAAATGTTTAGAGGTAGCGAATAGCCTAACTGATTGATACTCTGCTGAAATCCTCCATGTTTCTTTCCCCATTAAACATCAGAAGTGTCAGCTGTGCAGTCAGCCTGCAACTGCAGCTAGAAATGCATATGACATTATGTCTCATTTCCTTCTTTTAAGGGGAGACACTACAGGCAAAAACATCATTTTTCAATTTTGAGGTTTTGGACTATTTTGCTTCCATAACATGTCTCCTTTCAGACTAGTGGGAGAAAAAAAAAATCCAACGTACACATTTAGGTGTTTATGTAACTTGCCTGATTTTTTAACGGAAGATCACAGACAGTGAAAGACAATGGCATTTTGTATGAGTCGCTTTGCTCCTCTACTGGCTCCCCGCAGGGCTGTGTCCTCTCACACTTACTTTTTTATTCTGTACACAAGCTCTAAATTCTGTTTTTTCAAGCCAAGTATCGCTAAACTTGCACTTCCTCATAGCTGAAGAATAAAATCCGTTTTATGTCTGTAGTACAATCCGAAAGAGACTCGCACCAATAACAAGAAAGCTGATTGGCTGCGATAAAAGTGTTGTAATGTGTTGTAATACAGCGAAATTATACTTGGAGAAGGGAAAGAAAGAACTACAAGAATAACAAATTAAAAATAAAAGCGCATTAGAAGTAGAGCTGTTTAAAGAGGTAGAGGTAAGACCTGTTTAAAAAATGTAAAGACCTAGAACACAATACTTTAATTAATTACGTTACGTTAATTTAAAGTGTTCATATTATACTCATTTTCAGGTTCATAATTGTATTTAGATGTTATACCAGAATAGGTTTACATGGTTTAATTTTCAAAAAACACCATATATTTGTTGTACTGCACATTGCTGCAGCTCCTCTTTTCACCCTGTGTGTTGAGCTCTCTGTTTTAGCTACAGAGTGAGACATCTCACTTCTGTTCCATCTTTGTTGGGAGTCGCACATGCTCAGTAGCTAGGTAAGGACTACTAGCTAGTCAGAAGCAGAGTAATAGGGCGTGCCCTGACAGTGCCTATGGAATACTAGCCAGTCAGAAGCTGAGTATGAGGGCGTGCCATGCTAGCAGCTAGGTGAGCATTATAACGTGTGTTCCAAAGTGACCACGTTTGTCTCTGAAGTAAAGGCTGGACTACAATAGAGCTGTTTGGAGCAGTTAGTGAACAGTGTTTTCTGTTGGAGATGGTAAGTCCCTTTGGGGTGGACTTTGGGCTTTTTCACTTTGTAAACCTATAACATGAACAAAAAAGATATAGAACACAGTAAAGGTAAGGGAAAAAGCCAAAAAGCATAATATTAGCTCTTTAAAGGTGCCCTGCCACACGTATTTTATTACTTTGTGGTAATGTCTGAAGTTCTACCATGGACTCTGTAACATTATTTTGTGGAAAAAATGCCTTGGTTACCTTGTTTCCAGCCATTCTAGCGTGGTATAGAAAGCCTGCAGGAAGGCTCAGCTCGATTTGTGCCAGTTCTCATTAATATTCAACGAGCTAAGCTGCTTGACACTGATTGGCTAACAGTTAGCCAATGAGAGCCTGGCTATCAGCATCCTTTACCCAGCACAACTGGACGAGCTCATGAATAGTAATGAGCTCAGGCAACACCTCGTCAGACTGACCAGCTTCTGTAATTGGCCTGATTTCTCCGCTTATTTCTTTTCAGTGTCTAGAGCTGACAGAGGAGGTAGCAGTTCATTTTCACATTCACCACATAACACAAACACATATGGACCTAACATATTTCAAAAAATACAAGTAAAAACGGTTTTGTGTGGCAGGGCACCTTTAAGACTTTTTAAGGCCTAACATTTAGATTTATAAATTTTAGACTTAGATATGATTATTGATTTTAGAACGCATGCTCCCACCCATGATCCTATAATAATCAATGGCCAGCCTGTGGATTGTAAGTTGACAACTGAGACAGTCATTGACTGAAATTAAACTTTAGTGAGAATTGCGAGGCAGTCTGCAAAAGGGTAGCGTTTGTCTTGCCTTAGAAAATTGTCCCATTTCTACATTGATGTAACCATGCTGACCCTTTTCTATTGAGCCTTTATTGAATCTGTGTTGTCTTTTTCCCTTGTGTCTTGATTCGGGAGCCTGTCCCTGCAGGACAAAAACTCCCTCAACCGAATCATAAAGTGGGCTAGTAGTAGGCAGATTGGTGAGTCTCAACTCAACATGTCAGTGGTTTACTCCACACAGCTAGGCCAACGCAATTTCTTTGGATTGTTCCCATCCTTAAATGGTGAGTTCCAGTTTTTCCGCTCTGGCCGCCATAAAATTGGAACGAGGGGTGCACTTCATCTAAAGCTCATCTATTCAAGCTCTTCAGGCTCCTGACGGAAAGTATTTTACCCCATGTACCTGTAGTGTCTTCAAAATGTCACAATTTCACAATCCATATCTTTAAAGGTTTTGTTCTCAGACTCTGAGCCAGAAATCTCCACTTCAGCAGCACTTACACACACCACTTTCATTCCTATCTGAAGCTTTTCACACAGGGCTTTGTTCACATAACATTAACAGACTGATTTATACAGCATTGTATTCCTAAAAACATGGAGAAAATGAATTTCTTTATGGCTATCGGCAGGATTTTCTGATTTATGGAGTGATAAAAAGAGATATCCGAAATCCCCTCTGTAATAACCTTTGACTCTAATATGTCGACAAAATGAAACAAGAATTTTGAACCTGGCTTGATCCAATGTTCACATTTCCGTTCCGGAAATGTTTGCAAATTAGCACATATTTAAAGCTATAGTGCGTTGATACTGGACTATCCGACCAAACACTCCAGGGTTAATTTTAAACAGACCAAACAAGTTAGGTGTGAAAGCAACCTAAGTGGCCACCAGCCCTGGGTTAACGGGCTCCAGGGCCCCCCCCACCCACCCGGCTCCCTCCTAAGTCCCAGTAATAGGCTCCAAGCCTGGGTGTTGAGCTCACGCTGTTGTTGCTGCTGCTGCTGCAGTTGTGTATATGAGGAATCCTCCATATGGTGAAGCTCTACTACGAGAGAAAGATTACTCCAAAATGAAAGGGAACCTCTTAAAGTTTGACTCAGCAATAAGATGTCTAATCTGACATCTTCGCCATGGCTCAGAATATGTTAACTAGGGACATTGGTTTTCACCCGCAGGTCTTCGTTTTCTGGAATACACATAAAATGGTACGTTCCATCTCTCATTTCCTGCAGTAATCATGGCCGGGCCATCGTGTGGTGAGACTGATCAGAGTCGTGAAGCAGAGCTGAGAAGAGGAGAGGTGCGACTTAAAGGCCGAGTTTGCTCCTCCAGCCTGAGGTGTTGGCTGTAAGGGTGCATCATTCAGTTTATATTAGGTGCAAGGATTACACTGAATAGACACGTGGGATGAGAGAGAGAGAAAAAGACAGAGAGAGGGGAGAATAAAGGAGAGAGAGAGAGGTGCGACAGCCATCCTAGCAACAGTTCCCTTAGCAACGCAATCTGTCTAGAGAGGAAGAAGGCCCGCACTGCTGATACACTGAAGGTTATCTCCCAGCATTCCCTTACAAACACACTCACACATACGCACACACACACGTACACACACCCTCTGGCCCATAGTGGGCAGCCACTGGTAATCACACCTTGATCTCCCAAATCTGACATGGTGGCAGCTTCAATAGGTCAGCGTGCCGCAGCGTGCACAAATGGGCCTGACAGTTTATCGAAGGTGTCATCTTGTTCAACAAGTGATGAGAGGGGAGGGGGACAACAGGCTGAGGCTGCTATGTCAAAACAAAGCGGAGCGTGCACAATGTGGGACATGCTGTTCGACAGGCTGAATGGGATGAAGTGCAAGCTCACCCCAGGGAGCACGCTGCCTCAATCTGGGCTCCACCGTGGGAGGCCGCAATGTATTTATAGACTCGAGGAGAGGTTTCTGTATGCAATGCAATGTAATGGTCGATTGTTTGTCAGACATTCCAAGCCGCGCTCACCCCCAACTTGTCAAAAACTGGCGCTTGGTCAGTGGCCCTCAATGTCAGATACCGACGCACAGGGCACCCTTTGGTGTCTGTATGGGACGCATTGGGCAGAGCAGCAGCTACATAGATAACATAGTATAAAGAGCGACAATGGTATGGAGTAGTAGGCCCATTGTTGTGGATGGGTCAAACAACACAGGACTGTCACCCAGGAGACAGGGGCACGTGTCCTGTGCTTGTCCCGCGTGTCACTTAATGTGGTTTAACCTTTTTTCTTGAGGTAGGGGAGAGCCGGGACAGTTGAAACACTTTTGAATTAAACGTAATTTACAAAGCGATGGTATAGCACTGAAAGCTAATATTTTGTCACTAGCAACCTACACCTGTCATTTCATATGCCATTATAACCTGTTTTGCTTTCCATGTAAACAAGCATACAATATGAAAGTCTGGGATTGTGGAGAACACTAAATAGTTTACTGAATAAGCACGTAGTCGAACCTTTAAATCAAAAACACTCAATAATCGAAAAAATGTAACCGCTAATGAAGTTTACTTTCAACCATCAAAACTTGTTTATCGCCTGTAACTCCGTGATAAAAGGAAATAACAGGAAGATATTTGGCTGATAGAAGGAGGTTAACATGCTCTATGTTTTGACCTAAGGAAGTCTGTCTATCATCATTGCACTCGGAGAAAACTGGAATGTTTCATCCGTCCCGCGTTTCAATCGTCCCGGCTCTCCCCTACGCACAGCCCTTTCAGGTGAACTTGCATACCCCTTAATCAATTCCCAATGTATGTTCCAAATGTAACAATGTTCATTATCTAAAAGTGGATATTGTTAATCATTTCATAAACTGGGGGTTCATTTAAGGTTGGTTTGATCAGCAAATCATTCTACTAGGTTTCCAGGCTACTACTTGGAGTGAAGCTGAATGTTTCAATCTATTTATCCATTACTTAGCTAACTATTTCAACAATTAGCTAACTATTTGAACAGTTAGTTCAACAGTTGGCTAACTATTTAAACAGTTAGCTAACTATTTCAACAGTTGGCTAACTATTTAAAAAGTTGGCTAACTATTTCAACAGTTGGCTAACTATTTCAACATTTGGCTAACTATTTAAACAGTTAGCTAACTATTTTAAAAGTTGGATAACTATTTGCTAACTATTTCCACAGTTAGCTAACTACTTCAATAGTTAGCTAACTATTTCAACAGTTGGCTAACTAGTTCAACAGTTAGCTAACTATTTAAACAATTGGCTAACTATTTAAACAGGTAACTATTTCAAAAGTTGGCTAACTATTTGCTATTTCCACAGTTAGCTAACTACTTCAATAGTTAGCTAACTATTTCAACAGTTGGCTAACTAGTTCAACAGTTAGCTAACTAGTTCAACAGTTAACTAACTAGTTCAACAGTTGGCTAACTATTTCAACTGGTGGCTAACTATTTCAACCGTTGGCTAACTATTTTAACCTTTAATTAACTAATTAAATTTTTAGCTATTTAAACCGTTTCTTCATTACCTTTAGCTAATAATGTGAACTGTTTAGTCATCACTTTTAGCTAGTTATTTTTGCCATTTATTCATTACTTTTAGCTAATCTTCTGTGCTTGCTTGCTAACGTTGCATAACTGCAACATGTGGCGTTCCTGTGTTACAGTTGACTTAATGTTGATATGTGGATATAGTCATCCAATCAAATCATATTTTCTATTTTTTAAATTAGCTGAGCTACTCTACAATCTTTCCACGTACCCCCTGGCAACTGCAAAAGAACCACATGGGGTACAAGTACCCCTGTTTTGGAAACACTGACTTAAACATACATTTTTAACCCCACCCACGATCTTTTCCTAACCCTAACTAAGTGGTTTTACCCTGCCTGTTGAAAAATGATGCCAAGGTGTCCTGACCAAGCGTCAGTATTTGACAAAATTGAAGTGAGAATATGTTGGACATTCATCTCCTGCTGTCCAAAGTGAAACTTTTTATTAGCGTTTGGAGGTCTGGCTCAAGGGCACAGTGGTTACAATCACCAAGCTCTTATGCTGCATGACTGATGGCTGGTGGAGTAAATGATGCACGATAAATCAGTCATTGTGGGCTTCTAACCTCTCAATGGCATGCTTTGAATGCGACAGAGTACTCTCAGTCACCGGCTCCTTCCTCCGCCTGCTTTCATTTGTACCGTGTGACTCTACAAAGAGTCCTCGGGCACCAGCATCATCAGCATTTTATCTTAGACAACAGAGAGCTGATGCATCATGTACGAAAATCCACATCTGGCTTTCTTCCCTCTCCATCTCAGCCCACTGCAGCCTCAGTCAGCAAGGAGGGATTGTCTGTCCACAAGTCAGATTTGAAGAGTAATGCAAAAGAAGAGAGCTCCTGAACACCATCTCAGTGCAAAAACTTTGAATTGTCAAGTCAAAGTTTTAGTCTTACATCATCAGGTCATGCAGCGTTGAAGAGTCAGCAACAAACACATTGTAACATTTTACAGCAACATATTGCTGCCACTATGAAAACAAACTGCTCTATTTATTTTATATTAAAGGGTAACCAGTATTTTTCACACCTGGACCCTATTTTCCCATGTTTTTGTGTCTAAGTAACTGATGGGAACAACAATCTTTGAAATTGGACCAGTATTAAGCAAGACTGCTGCAGTCTGCAGAGGCTAAACAAGCTGCAATGTAATATTAATGGGCAATTGCGCACCTTCAATTTACGTCCACTAAAAGTGATGTTTTTGCCACTGGTTCAGATTATTATTCTAAGAGTCTGACAACATTATGGAAAGGATCCTTACACAGATAGACCTTTTTGTTAAAGAGTAAGATCCTTTTTGTTTAACAGGAAACATCCCTGAAATCGCTATCGCAAAAAACCCACCAGTGTTTACATTGTACATTGAAACTATGAATACACAATGTATTGTATTGTAACAGCCAGTTGTGTAGCGAGAATGGTACATAGCTCTGACAACTGTACAAGTCAAGTCGTGTGAACTTAGCTTTAGGGAGCAAAAAATGTAAATGGTCAAAATCCAGGTTAAAGTTTCATTTCCAGCTGAGATTTCCCATGGATCTCTAAATTCACATGGGTCTTTAGTCTAATACACCCCAATTCACATTTGGCCAACCAGCCTCCATCACTGCACTGGGGGAGGAATGGATGGTAGGGTTCACCTTGACCCATATTGGACACTTACTGGGAGAAAAACAACCTTCCAGCATGTTCAGAGTCCTGCCAGAAGAAATCCAGGAGAGTAATGAAATGTCACACTGTCCTTCATAGTCTTATTACCACACATACCAGTATTTTCATATATTATATATTACATGGGCCTGACATTTTCTTTTGCAGTGTACAGAGAGCAGACTAGTAATTTAATAGTGTCCCCTACAGTTGTTACTGTAAATCTTCTCCCCCCCTGTTTGGTAGATTTATACGGAAGAGGATTAGGACCACATGTGAAAAATGTATTTGAGTTCTGAGTTTAAAGTCAGAATTATGAAAGAAAAGTCAGAATTCAGGCTACATTTACATTGCTATGTTTTGGTTAAAAAACAAATATCTTTTGCTGCATTCACACCTCTCATTCCCCCTGCTCTTGCGTTTCCCCCTCTCATTCCCTCTGCTCTGGCATTTCCCCCTCTCATTCCCTCTGCTCTCGCATTTCCCCCTCTCATTCCCCCTGCTCTGGTGTCTCCCCCTCTCATTCCCCCTACTCTGGCGTTTCCCCCTCTCATTCCCCCTGCTGTGGCGTTTCCCCCTCTCATTCCCCCTACTCTGGCGTTTCCCCCTCTCATTCCCCCTGCTGTGGCGTTTCCCCCTCTCATTCCCCCTACTCTGGCGTTTCCCCCTCTCATTCCCCCTGCTCTGGTGTTTCTGAGCCCCTAAACCGGAGACATTTGGAAAAACTTCTGACCCGTTTTGGTTTGGAATCTGCGGGGTTGTGTTGCAGTCTCAACGGACGCAAACGGAGACCTTTGGCAACGCCGACACTAACGCCAACGTTTCTCCGCCTGATTGGGTCATGACGTCTCATTGTCTGAGACTAAGCTACTAACGTTACCATAGCAACTACCAGCAACGGGTGGAGTATACTCCTGTTTACCCCGGCACGTGTATGCCCAGTATACGAGAATGTTGATGAGATATGCGGTTTGGGCGTGTTAGCTTAAATAGAGATTAGTTCTTCTACTGGAGATAAAAACATTTGTGTGCACAGAGATCACTTTTGGCTCAAAACTCCGCTCAAAAACCAAAACACAGCGATGTAAATGTAACCTCAGAATCCTGAGGGTACATTTCTAAGGTTTGTCTTTTTTGTAAGTAAAAAAAAAAACTCAGGATTGTGAGTTTTTTTACTTACAAAAAAGACAACCTCAGAATTTAGCTTTAGAACTCAAATACATTTTTCACACGTGGCCCTTATCGTCTTCCGTAGATTTTCTATATTGCTATTTTTTCGATCCGAAGGAAATGATTAAATCATGTACAGGATTTGCCAAACCAGCGGCCTAGCTTTCATTCACCAGACTTCAGATGCATTACCCAGTCCTTCCAGAAAAATGCGGAGTTTTTTTGTGATTGTTGCGGGAAAAAATCCTTGATTATGCGGCACGTTTTCTTAAAAAATGCGATGGAATATGCAGGATATTTATGCAATTTTATGCGATGAAATTGCGGGAACTTGCAAAAACTGCAGTTTCATCATGGCTTCATCGCGGGGTTTGCAGCTTTTCGATGATGTTCACGTCGCGTAATTACGTCACTTCATAACGTTCCCATGGCAACAGGGGAAAATGGCTGCTCTTGTGTGAAGTAAACGCAACATTTTTCAACTTTCTGCTAAGATATATGTGACTTTTTTGCAACGAAAATGCAGGGATTATGAAATCATGCAAGCCCCGCATATTTTGCGCAGAAATTGGCAATTTATGCTGTGAAAGTGCGGCGTATTTGAAAAAATACGGCCCCCGCATAAATATGCAGACTTTGGCTGATGGACTGATTACCATCTTTGGAAGCCTGTTCCAGGAGTTGATAAAAGACAACATGTCAACATGTCAGGTTAGAATCATGAAAAAGGACACTGACAAGGACTCAAACTACCTTAAAGCAGCTCCTCAGATGCAAAACAGGTTCATTTATTTCCATACTGGACGCAAGAGGTGACAAGAAGTAGAGCTGCAAAAATGAATTGATTAGTGGTCAACTTTTAAATAAATCACCAACTATTTTGATGATCAATTAATCAATTTGAGTCATTTTTTATATAAAATAAAAATTATCTGATGTCAGCTTGTTAAATGTGAATATTGTTCTAGTTTCTTCTCTCCTCTGTGACAGGAAACTGAATATATTTGAGTTGGGGACAAAACAAGACATTTGAGGACGTCATCTTGGGCTTTTTCGGAAACACTGATCCACATTTTTCACCATTTTCTGACATTTTAGAGACCAAACTACTAATCCATTAATGGAGAAAATGATCGACAGATTTATCGACAATGAAAATTATCGTCAGTTGCAGCCATAACAAGAAGTCAGTGGGGGAAGTATTCTGATCATTTACCATTTCACCTAAATAAAATAACCAAAATGTAGGCCCGCCCTACTCTGCTCCTTACCTAGCTACTGCTCATGTGCGATAGAAGTGCGACAGAGAGCTCAAGCCACAGGGTGAGAAGAGGAGATGCAGCAATGTGCAGTACGACTAAAATATGTTTTTTTGAAAATCAAACCATGTAAACCTATTCTGGTACAACCTCTAAATACAATTATGAACCTGAAAATGAGAATAATATGAGCTATTTAGGAAAAATGTAGTCCTACAAGTGCAATTCCTGCTCTGCAAACGGCTGCATGCCTGATGATGCTGAGCAGAAGACTATGGTGTGATCAAACAGCCCAGAGCTCATTCAGATTCCTGTTGCTGCAAGGACATTTGGCTCACCTGTGTGGGATTGATTCTTCGATTTTGTTCGGATTTGTTCACAATGGAGAATATACAAGTGCAATGTATCTCACACACACACACACACACACACACACACACACACACACACACACACACACACACACACACACACACACTGAGTGTCAGATAGTTGTGATAGCATGTGTTGTTGTCGATGATGCAGCTGACTGTAAACCCACAGATACACACACACACACACACACACACACACACACACACACACACACACACAGACACGCACACACACAGGCGCACACACACACACACACACACGCACACACACACACACACACACACACACACACAGAGAGACACATCCATCTTTGTTTCTGATGAAGCTTGTATTGAAGTGGATGTGACAGAAGAGTCAAGCAGAATATCTCAAGAGCAGAAGACGGTGAAGTTACCATTAGACAGGACTTTTCACTTAGCTGAAAGCACAGGATTGCATCTTATAGGGTCATTTCGGTATTTTTCAACCTGGACCCTATTTTCCCATGCATTGGTGTCTAAGTGACTGATGTGAACAATAATTTTTGGTCAATTTCCGTCCACTAAAAGTTCTGTTTTTGCTGCTGACAGACTCAGATTATTATTCAAAGTGTCTGACAGCATTATGGGAAGAATCCCTACAGAGATAGAACTTTATATTAAAGAGTAAAACCCTTTTTGATGAACCAGAAACGGCCCTGAAATCGCTAGCGCCAAACTCACCAGACTCCATGTAAATAAATAATACTTTTAGCGTGTATAGAGCCAGCATATTTCCACATGTAAATGGGTGAATTAAGGGTTTATTTCAAAATTTTATTATTTTCAAAAGATGAACCTTTGAGGCTTGTGAGTTTTATTTTTTCTATGTAGACTTTGAATGAACTGTGTTATACAATGATAAAATTACTGATTATTTACATGGAGTCTGGTGGGTTTGGTGATTTAACTAAAAGGTCTATCTCTGTAGGGATCCTTTCCATAATGCTGTCAGACACTTAGAATAATAATCTGAGCCTGTCAGCGGCAAAAACAGCACTTTTAGTGGATGTAAATTGAAGGTGCACAATTGCCCATTAACGTTACATTGCAGATTGTATCTCGCTTAATAATGGGCCAGTTTTGAAGATTGTTTTTCCTATCAGTCACTTAGACACAAAAACATGGGAAAATAGGGTCCAGGTTAAAAAAACCCCCAAAGTTACCCTTTTACCTCTTTTCCAACTACGGCTTTCCCTTTTTTTTACTCAAGAACAGAGGAAAGGTTTCCACCCAAAGCTGACTGACGACTGATGAGTAAAAACCAAACAGCTCGATATGTAAAGACAAATAGTAGATTAGTATGTCGATTTCATATTAGGACTATAAACAACCTCCTGATATTAATAGAAGCAAAATCGTTAAATAATGCTGTCTTGAATTTATTTTTGTATATATATATATATATATATATATATATATATATATATATATATATATATATATATATGTATATTTGTGTGATTTATGTACCCTGGAAATCCAGAGTTGTCGCGAGAGCACAATTTTAATTTTCTCAGTGAGTCACTCTGACATTGAGTAATGATGATGATTAACTATGCCCTTGTAGCCGAGCTGCACCAATCACATCGGTGTGTCTGATATAGGCGGGCCAGAGGCGAGCTAAACAGATGACGCAACGTGACATCATGACTTTGCATAAACATAGCTCAAAATGCGTACAGATAACACGCCACTTGGCTTTAGGAAAGTGGCGTGTTATCTGTACGCATTTTGAGCTATCCGCGTGTATGTCTACGTTGTATAGCGTAAACATACACGCCACTTTCTAAGGCCACATGGCGTGTTATCGCGAGGCTACGTTTGGTTTTAACGTCACACGCGGGGGAAAAGAAAAACCGGTTGGGATTAGGAAAAGAAGAACTGGGTTGGGTTTAGGAAAAGAAAAACGCAGTAAGGAAACATCACACGCAAAACGCAATCCCCGGTCTCCTGGGTGAAAGTCCTGTGTTTGACCCATCCTCCACCCCGACCAACCTCCCTATGAGGATTTTCGCCCTTTCATACTACTCGCTACGGCGTCAATTCACATGCAAACGCAAGGTAATGTAAATCAATGGAGGCCAAACGGCGTTGATAAACACGCTAAAAAGCGAGTGTGCGTCTTCATAACACGCCAATAACGCCATACCAATTGGCGTGTCATACATACGCCACTTCATGAGAACAGTCTGGATGACGACAGTTTAATCTACCAGTTAGCTCCGCTGGTAGCTAAGCGTATGGGACTCTGGATACGTCACCCTGTGTATTGTTGTGATTGGTCGTAGTGTCATCCAGTTAAGTGCAGTGAGATTTTCAAATGCATGCCCTCGAGTTGGGCATGCATTTTCATTACTCAATGCCAGATCCTTAATCTTTCAGATTTGGGTCTGGATTTCCAGGCTATGATTTATGTACATGAATTGAAACCAAGCATCTGTGCGAGGCCTTACCTTGAGGCGTCGAAGCTGTCGTAGGAGCCCACCGTGTAGTGTCTGAAGAGCTTCCGTCTGTCAGCGCGGTCTGCTCGGGAATCTGCCAAACCACAGCAGAGGGAGATCAATATTCACATCCCATTTGTAAGCAATAACAGCAGTTTCCAAATCAATCGCGCCGAGGGTAGCTGTCCTGTGGACAGTTAAACTGTTAGCTCTTGACAAACAGCACTTTAAAAATAATGCTGCTGCACATGAGACCGTGCTTGCTCCAATACAATAACACCTCCGGACATTTCAACCTTTGTCGTGTTAAACAGTGTCTCTTTGGGAGAATTATCCCTAAAAGAGAAGTCACACCTGTCCTCACACTGTCTCTCTGTACAGTTTGATGAATACATGCAAATACAACCCTTAGAGCTGAAAGCGCTATAACAAAGTCACACTACTTCTGACAGGAAAGAATCCTAATTCTCACAGTCACACAAGAGGTCCTCAGGTGAAGCTAGTTTAATTTTACATAGCTACGTTTTGATTTAAAAACAAATATCTTTTGCTATGTTTCCCCCTCTCATTCCCCCTGCTCTGGTGTTTCCCCCTCTCATTCCCCCTGCTCTGGCGTTTTTCTCCCCCTCTCATTCCCCCTGCTCTGGTGTTTCCCCCTCTCATTCCCCCTGCTCTGGTGTTCCCCCCTCGCATTCTCCCCCTCTCATTCCCCCTGCTCTGGCGTTTCCCCCTCTCATTCCCCCTGCTCTGGTGTTTCCCCCTCTCATTCCCCCTGCTCTGGCGTTTTTCTCCCCCTCTCATTCCCCCTGCTCTGGTGTTTCCCCCTCTCATTCCCCCTGCTCTGGTGTTCCCCCCTCGCATTCTCCCCCTCTCATTCCCCCTGCTCTGGCGTTTCCCCCTCTCATTCCCCCTGCTCTGGTGTTTCCCCCTCTCATTCCCCCTGCTCTGGTGTTTTTCTCCCCCTCTCATTCCCCCTGCTCTGGTGTTTCCCCCTCTCATTCCCCCTGCTCTGGTGTTTCCCCCTCGCATTCTCCCCCTCTCATTCCCCCTGCTCTGGCGTTTCCCCCTCTCATTCCCCCTGCTCTGGCGTTTCTCCCTCTCATTCCCCCTGCTCTGGTGTTTCCCCCTCGCATTCTCCCCCTCTCATTCCCCCTGCTCTGGCGTTTCCCCCTCTCATTCCCCCTGCTTTGGTGTTTCCCCTCTCATTCCCCCTGCTCTGGGGTTTCCGAGCCCCTAAACCGGAGACATTTGGAAACACTTCTGACCCGTTTTGGTTTGGAATCTCCGGGGTTGTGTTGCAGTCTCAACGGATGCAAACGGAGACCTTTGGCAACACCAACACTGACGCTGATGTTTCGCCGCCTGATTGGGTCATGACGTCTCGTTGTCTGAGACTAAGCTACCAACGTTACCATGGCAACTACCAGCAATGGGAGTATACATGCTGCCTCCTGTTTAACCCGGCATGCACGTTGGCCCAGTGTACGGGACTGTTCATTATACATGCGGTTTGGGCGTGTTGGTTTTAACGGAGATTAGTTCCCCCACAGAGTCCCATTTGATAAGATTTTGTCCCAGAGTCTCCCATCGGATAAAATGTTTGCTTTATTACAGAAAGTGTATGAAACCAATGACCAAAATAGTCATTCATTCTGTCATGGTGTCATTTATGGATGGAATTATAGTGAAAATGAATGATTCCCCTTTGTGCTGCATGGGGACCCTCTGAAACCCCCTCAAGGACCCCACTTTGGACTAAAGTCAGCCAAAAAAGATCAGATTTGATATAAAAAATAACTTTTAAGCAGACAGAGTTGACCTCCATAGTGAAGACTGTGGGAGTGGGACTGCAATCATAACAATCATATATATTACATATTTGGATGGATGGATGTATATGTGTGTGTGTGTGTGTGTGTGTGTGTGTGTGTGCATGCGTGCGTGTGTGCGTGCGTGCTTGCATGACGGAAAGGTGTGCCTGATGTTTGTTGGGTGACCACACAGATGTTTTTTATGTGTTTTTAATGTTATCTGTCGATTGTTGGATCAGACGATGCAAGAACATTTTTCTGTGTGAACAGACAATAAAGTTTTATCTTATCTTAAGATTCCTCCTGCCTCAGCCCGTCTCTTCTCCTCACCCCTTTCTCTCCCTCTCCCTCTCTTTCCTTCCATCCTTCCTTCACATACTCTCTAACACCAGCTGTCACTCTTTCACAGAAACTCCATCTCCTCTGATCCGGCTTAGAAGTGTCATCTTTGCAGGAACATTTTTCTCTCTCCCCCCCCACTCCCCAGTCCACAGACGTAAGATTGGAGGAGGGACAATGTGGCTGGAAGTAGATGACCGACCGATAGAGATCAAAATGGAGCTTTGTTTTTTTTACAGAAAAGAAGGCAGGGGATCCAGGTTCCACTCAGCGTAAGATTATTTGTTCTGGGAGATGGATCAGTCCTAAGCGGAATAGATAAGCACATAAGAAGATGGCTTCAAACTAGTATAATGATAGCCAGACAGATTCTTTTAAGAGGATAGAGGAATAGAGATCCTCCTTGGAATTCTTTTCTATATTTTGGCAGTAGTAACGGAGTATCCACAGCTTGCTAACACAAGCAGGAGCATCCGCAAGTGTTGACTTGTGAACTGCAAGTGAAGAGGGATCGGTTTTGGAGAGGGCCTCCGTCAACGTTGCTACTAGCTAAACTAGCAAGCTACATGATGCCCCCCCTCAGCTGTACACCTGGCTGCGACTCGTGCCTCCTGTTCAGCCAGAAGATAGTGGAACTTGAAGCCAGAATAGCGACTCTCCACCAGATCAAGGTGAATGAACAGTTCCTTGACACCATTATCATTGGAAGTTCCCCTCACACACACACTAATGTCGGATGTTTTGATTCCACTCTGCCCTGCACTACTCTCACCCCACCACGCACTAATACAACCTCTGTCCCTGTCGTCTCTCCTCGGCTTCTGCCGAGGTCCAAGTCAGCTCTGCTGACCAGCTCCACTCCACACCAGCCTGAGCCATGGCGTATAAGCAAGCACCACAGCAGGCGGTCAGGACAACGCTCAGGCCCAGCCCAACCTATACGACTAGAAAATCGCTACACCATTCTGATGAACGATGAGGAGTTCCCTCTGCTCTGCAGAAACCCTTCTCTGCCACGTCCCCACGGCGCTCATCCTGGCCCATCCACACAGTCGGCGCGCCCCCCTTCAGACCCAACAACTTCCACGCTGGTCATCGGAAGCTCCATGGTCAGGGACCTCTACATTCCCCCTACACCTAGCGGTCCGTCCAAGGTCTACTGCTTCCCTGGTGCCAAGGTCCGTGACATCCAGCACAAACTTCCCAGCATCCTCGCCTGCCACGCTAAGGTCGACAACATCATCGTGCATGTGGGCACAAACGACATCAGAGAGAGACGGTCGACAGCACTTCAAAAAGACTTCACCACTCTCATCACCACCCTGATGGGCACAGGAAAACGGATCGTCATTTCTGGGCCTCTACCTACCTACAGAAAGGGTGCTGAAAGATGGTCCAGACTGTTCGGGCTCCACACCTGGCTGAAACCCCACTGCGCTTCCCTGGGCATTCCCTATGTCGACAACTTCAACTTGTTCTGGGAGAGGCCCAGCCTGCTGAAACATGATGGTCTCCACCCAAACCGACATGGAGCCAGGCTGCTATCTGACAACATAACGACCACACTGAAAGTTAAGTATTGACATTCTGTTGAAAATATCACAGATTCATGCCCCCCAGGTATTGATCCTAATGGCACTTTACAAGTGAATGAATCTGAAAATGTTTTCTGCAGGGTAACATGTAATACTAGTACTATTCCAGTTATAATCAACAATAGACCATACAAAGTGTTGAATCCCCTAAGTAATAAGAAGTTGACTGCAAACATAGTCAATTTAGCATCCAGTTCACATCAGCCACAGGTAACCAAAAAAGGGGCAATACTTAACAACCTAATTGGAATTACAACTACCACTGCAATGATAGAACAGGATAGGAAAATTAGATGCGGTCTACTAAATATCAGATCTCTGTCTTCTAAAGCAATTCTAGTAAACGAATTGATATCCGATAATCAAATTGATCTATTCTGTCTAACTGAAACATGGCTGGGCCATGAAGATTATGTCAGTCTAAATGAAGCCACTCCTCCCACTCATATTAATACTCAAATTCCTAGAGGCTCAGGCCGAGGAGGGGGAGTTGCAGCCATATTTGACTCAAACCTGTTAATTAATCCTAAACCTAAACTAAATTATAACTCTTTTGAAAATCTCGTTCTTAACCTTCAGCATTCAACATGGAAAACAGTACAGCCAATTATATTTGTTGTTGTCTACCGAGCACCAGGTCCATATTGTGAATTTTTATCGGAATTCTCAGAGTTTTTATCATGTGTAGTCCTAAAATCAGACAAAGTACTTATTGTAGGTGATTTTAATATCCATGTGGACGTTGACAGCAATAGCCTTAGTACTGCTTTCAACTCACTACTAGATTCAATTGGTTTCAGTCAGAGTGTGCACGAGGCCACGCACTGTTTTAACCACACCCTTGACCTTGTGCTGGCATATGGCATCAAAATTGAAGACGTAATAGTATTCCCGCAAAATCCTTTATTATCAGACCACTTCTTAATAACTTTCGAATTCTTACTACCCGATTATACGAAATTAGATAAAAGCTTCTACGCTAGAAGCCTATCTGACAGTGCTATAGCTAAATTTAAGGAAGATATTCCAACAGCACTAAACTCATTAACGTGCCGTAATATAACAGAGGATCTTTATGTAAACTTTAGTCCCTCTCAAATTGATCATTTCGTAGACGATGCTACGGCCTGCCTACGGACGACTTTAGACTCTGTTGCTCCCCTTAAAAAGAAGACAATGAAGCAAAGGAAACTAGCACCTTGGTATAACTCCCAAACTCGTAAATTAAAGCAAATCTCGCGCAAACTTGAAAGTAAATGGCGTTCCACCCAACTGGAAGAATCTCGTTTAGATTGGCAAGACAGTCTGAAAACCTATAGGAAGACCCTAAGAAAGGCCAGATCAGACTACTATTCATCACTAATAGAAGAAAATAAGAACAACCCAAGGTTTCTTTTCAGCACTGTAGCCAGGCTGACAGATAGCCACAGCTCTATTGAGCCATCTATTCCTATAGCTCTGAGTAGTGATGACTTCATGAGTTTCTTTAACGATAAAATTATAACAATTAGAGATACTATTCATCACCTCTTTCCCCCAACCTCTAATGGGTCACCTTTAACTGACAGACTGCTAGAAAGAACGACTAGACCTGACATATACTTAGATTGCTTTTATCCTATAAACCCTCAACAATTAATGCTAAAGGTCTCTTCAGCTAAGCCATCTACCTGTCTCTTGGACCCCATCCCAACGAGGCTACTTAAAGAAGCGTTACCCGTGGTTAACACTTCATTGCTAGATATGATAAATATGTCTTTATTGACAGGTTATGTACCGCAGTCATTTAAAGTAGCTGTGATAAAACCTCTACTGAAAAAACCCACCCTCGATCCTGAGGTCTTAGCCAACTATAGACCTATATCTAACCTTCCCTTTCTCTCCAAGATCCTTGAGAAAGTAGTCGCTAATCAGTTATGTGATTTTCTACATAGCAATAGCTTATTTGAGGACTTTCAGTCAGGATTTAGAAAGCATCATAGCACAGAGACGGCACTGGTGAAAATCACTAACGATCTTCTAACTGCATCAGACAAAGGACTTGTCTCCGTACTTGTCTTATTAGATCTTAGTGCTGCATTCGATACTATTGACCATACCATCCTCTTACAGAGACTGGAACATTTAGTTGGCATTAAAGGAATCGCACTAAACTGGTTTAAGTCCTACTTCTCTGATCGATCGCAATTTGTTAATGTTAACAATAAACCCTCCAATTACGCTAAAATTAACCATGGCGTTCCTCAAGGCTCAGTGCTTGGACCAATTCTATTCTCCTTATATATGCTTCCTCTAGGCAATATTATTAGGAAACACTCAATTAACTTTCACTGTTATGCGGATGACACCCAATTATATCTGTCAATCAAGCCAGACGAAACCAGCCAGCTAGCTAAACTTCAAGCTTGCATTAAAGATATAAAATCATGGATGGCCTACAATTTCCTGATGTTAAACTCAAACAAAACCGAAGTTATTGTCCTGGGCTCCAAACCCCTACGAACCTCATTAGCCGAAGATATAATTACTCTGGATGGCATTGCCCTGGCCTCCAGTACTACTGTCAGAAATCTAGGAGTTATTTTTGATCAGGATCTATCCTTTAACGCCCATCTAAAACACACCTCTAGAACAGCCTTTTTTCACCTTCGTAACATTGCTAAAATTAGGAACATCCTATCTCAAAACGATGCAGAAAAACTAGTCCATGCATTCGTTACTTCCAGGCTGGACTACTGTAATTCCTTATTATCAGGATGCTCAAATAAGTCCGTTAGGACTCTCCAGCTGATCCAGAATGCTGCAGCGTGTGTTCTGACAAGAACTAAGAAAAGAGATCATATTTCTCCTGTATTAGCTTCTCTCCATTGGCTTCCTGTAAAATCCAGGATTGAATTTAAAATCCTTCTTCTGACCTATAAAGCTCTAAATGGTCAAGCTCCTTCATATCTTGAGGACCTCTTAGTACCTTATTGTCCCACTAGAGCACTACGCTCCCAGAATGCAGAGTTACTTGTGGTTCCTAGAGTCTCTAAAAGTAGAATGGGAGGCAGAGCCTTCAGCTATCAGGCTCCTCTCCTGTGGAACCAGCTCCCAATCTGGGTTCGGGGGGCAGACACCGTCGCTACATTTAAGACTAAACTGAAAACTCTCCTCTTTGATAAAGCTTATAGTTAGGGAGTGAGGAGTTGCAGTGAACGCCTAGACCGGCGGGGCAGGGTGCATAGCTGCAGACACAGCACCCCTGCTTTTCTCTGCTTCTCTTTACAGTCATCAGATTTACCTATCGTATAATCAATAATATAGTGCCTCTCCTAGTTATGCTGTTATAATTCTAGACTGCCGAGGAAGTTCCTTCTTATGACACGCTCTTTTCTTTTGTTTCCTTTTATGCACATCCTGTCTCAGAAGTGCTTGTTACAGAGTCCTTATGTTTCTTCTTCGCCCAGAACATCACCTCGGATTAGGGCGACACCAAGACCTGGGTCTTGGGTGCAGCTGTGGCTATGGACCTGCTACACCCTGCTACGCTCTGCGATTCCCTGCAATGCCCGGCTACGTCCTGCTGCGTCCACCGCGTCCACCCATGCTCTGCTGTGCCACGCTACATCCTGTACCGTCATAACCCCAACCGTCAGACACCGCCCACCAAGAGTCTGGGTCTGCCGAGGTTTCTTCCTAAAAGGGAGTTTTTCCTCGCCACTGTCGCAATAGCCACTGCTAATGCTTGCTCTTGGGGGAACTATTGGAATTGTTGGGGCTTTATAGAGTGTGGTCTAGACCTACTCTATCTGTAAAGTGTCTCGAGATAACTCTTGTTATGATTTGATACTATAAATAAAATTGAATTGAATTGAATTGAATTGAATTGAATTGAATAGATCAACAGTGTGCCCATAAGTGTTTTTCCCCATTCAATGATTCCATTGATGTTTCAAAAATTGCTTATATATAGAGTTTTACGTCTGGAACCAAGCCAACACAGCTACGGGAGGAATGGTGCCACCATAAAACATTTGATTTGGCGCAAAAAAACATTTTGAAAACAGCAAAAAGGCAAAAGATCCAAGACTGTGTACAGAAACGATCAACGACTTCAATGGTAAAAGCTCGCTCTAGCCATTCGCGGTTTCGAGGGTACGATAAACACTTCCAAATTAACACTGAGTCGGACCAATCAGAAACGTCGCTGTTACTTTCGCTGTTGCTTAGGATTGTGGTTATTAGGATTGTACTTATTTCTCTATAAGATTGACGTCTACACGGGGGAATGGGGAAAGTAGTTGAACTTTCTGGAGGACTCCTAAGAAACTTTGTGCTGGGGAGAGACGTGAATGATGGGCTTATTATGGTGTTGTCATTTATATATATGTTTATTTGGTTTATGGTTTATTGTCTATTTTGTTATTATTTTGTTGTATGGTCTTGAATATTGTAGTTACTGTGTCATCTTTTCTTGATATTTGTCTGGGTGGGTGGTGATAATGAAGGGCGGGGGGGGTGTTCATGTTGCAAATTGTATGTTGTGTGTGTTCTGTTAAAAATAAATACAAATTGTTAATCACAAGTTAATCACAAAAAAGTAAATAAAGAGGGGGAAGAAAGGAAAAAAAAATGTTTATATGTAAGAAACTAAGAGAGAGAGAGAGAGAGAGAGAGAGAGAGAGGGAGTAAGAGAGAGAGAGAGAGAGAGAGAAATAGTTTATCCCCAACATAGTCACACTGCATAGCAACTGCTGTCTGACTGCGACTGGCTGGTTTCTATGGTCACAGGTCAATAGAGATGCTGCATGAACAGTGTATGTGTTTGTGTGTGTGTGTGTGTGTTTGTGTTGCGAGATCATACGACATGCGGTGAATTAGGAGACAGGGAAGATAGCTGGTGTCACATTTGTCTCTCCGTGTGTAAAATTAACTTACGACGAGGATGACGAGGCATGTGAGCCACAGGCGTATACATAACTGCTTCTACGAAGAGGAATATTTTACTATGAAACACATAGGCATCAAGTTATATGCAAATACCTTTTAAAAGGTAGAAGAATATATGTTGAAAAAATCAATCCTTTTAAAGACCTCATATTATGCTCATTTTCAGGTTCATAATTGTATTTAGAGGTTGTACCAGAATAGGTTTACATGGTTTAATTTTCAAAAACACTGTAATTTTGTTGTACTGCACATTGCTGCAGCTCCTCTTTTCACCCTGTGTGTTGAGCTCTCTGTTTTAGCTACAGAGTGAGACATCTCACTTCTGTAACATCTTTGTTGGGAGTCGCACATGTGCAGTAGCTAGGTAAGGACTACTAGCCAGTCAGAAGCAGAGTATGAGGGCGTGCCCTGACAGTACCTAGGTAAGGACTACTAGCCAGTCAGAAGCAGAGTATGAGGGCGTGCCCTGACAGTAGCTAGGTAAGGACTACTAGCCAGTCAGAAGCAGAGTATGAGGGTGTGTCCTGACAGTACCTAGGTAAGGACTACTAGCCAGTCAGAAGCAGAGTATGAGGGCGTGCCATGCTAGCAGCTAGGCGAGCATTATAACGTGTGTTCCAAAGTGACCACGCTTGTCTCTGAAGTAAAGGCTGGACTACAACAGAGCTGTTTGGAGCAGTTTGTGAACAGTGTTTTCTGTTGGAGATGGTAAGTCCCTTTGGGGTGGACTTTGGGCTTTTTCACTTTGTAAACCTATAACATGAACAAAAAAGATATATAACACAGTAAAGGTAAGGGAAAAAGCCAAAAACCATAATATGATCACTTTAAATTGTAATGACTCTCTTTTTTCAAACCTTCTCTTTGTTCTGTGAGCTGTTCATACTACAAGCATGTGTATAATCGTGTGTGTGTGTGTGTGTGTGTGTCTGTGTGGATTCTGTCGGGCATCTGGGCCCCTTTGGCTTCCTTCCAGGTCTTTATTTTTCTTCCTTCACTCATATCTCACCTGGAGACGCAAGGGAGAGACGCGAGAATGAGACGGAGGAATTGACGCGACGCATACTTGCCAAATGGGACATTCCTCAGCCCAGCCTCACTCAGAAACAACATCATTACCGACACTGTGACATGTTGCACGGCTTCATCCCCTGTCTCTGGAACTGGAACGGATGTCTCTGTACTGTTTGGTTTTGCTCGCATTATGAAGCTGTACTATAACCTTTCATTCATTCATTCACTCAACCTTAATTTATACTCGAGGGATCATTGCGGGGGCGGCCCTGATTTACAATGTCATCAAGTCAAATTACAAAGACAAAAACAGAACAACATGCAGCACAGAAAATACAATCATACGAAATATCAAAAGACAATAAAACATTCTGTTTTTACAGGAATGGGATTACAGGGATCAGAAGATAAGATGTTTACAGTAAATAAAATCAGAGTGTGTGTGAGTGTGTGTGTGTGTGTGTGTATAGAACTCAGGATGTGCAAGTCAGGTGAAGTAAAAAGAGCTTCAAAGTCTGCATATGAGGAGGCATTTTGATGGTCTGGTGTGTGTGTGTGTGTGTGGGCTGATGAGATGAAAAAGCAAGATGCTAATTGTTAGCACGCTGCAGGTCTGAGGGAAGATAACTATTGTTACCATCATCATAATCTTGCCTATAACTGTCCCATATTTAAGACTAAAAAGGTGGTTTTTTTGGCTTTTTTTATTGCACTTATGCAGGCTGTTCTCATTAAGCATTCGTAAATATCAATCCAAAAAGTAACGCACTGTAATTCTACTTATTTATTGCTGTCAGCACCACATTGACTGCTGCTGTACAACAACACTGTGGGCCGCGTAGGGAGGAGGTCCGCGTGGGTGGTTGGGTCATAAAACACAACGCTTTCAAGCAGGCGAACAGAGTTCATGTCCTGGGGAAAACTAAAGACTTTCACCCAGGAAACCTGTGTTCCTGTCCCGGGAGTTTGAATCCCAACCACAATCTATTTTCTAATCTTAACTAGTGGTTTTGGTGTCTAAACTTAACTGTTGTCGCCGCATGACGCTAACTTTTTTGTCTGCTAAACTCAACTGCCACGGCCCCCTGAAAGGACAGTGCTCTGTATCTGGCTCACAGTCACCTTGTGTCGGCTAAATGTAACTGTAAAAACCGCTAAACTTAACTGTCATTTTTTCATTTCATTTCTTCTTTATTTGCACATAAAATAAAACAAAATAAAAAAGATCACTCAGTCAGCTTTGTGATTTCATCACGATTGGGAATATTGCATTTTGGTGTAAAATAATGATTTCCACGCTATACTACTGTGGCTTGTTGCGTTGTCGTCTATAGGAAATAGTTACAGCACATCAGCACATCCCTTTCAATTAAAAATACAAAAAGGTATTTGAGTATTGATTAAAGAAACAAAATGCAAGCTTCTAATCTGCTTTAGAGGGTTATGCTTATTTTATATTTTTGCTTACAATCAGGGGCGGGGCTAGAATGGGGGCCCCCACCCCCACCCAATCCATTGGATCAGAGTACTGTCACTTGGCTGCCTGTTCTGTCAATCTTCCCAGCCCTTGTCACATGACCAATTCATGTTTCCATGACGACTATCCAAAATTCTGATACCATGGAACCAGCCATAGAAATAAAATGGATAGAAAGGCCATTAAACTGTTTCCCGTGGTCATTTGATTGGTATACAACATAATTGTGATTGTTGTTAGTTGTCATAGTGACAATACGCGTCCGTGGGGGACGTAAACTGTGTCGCATCTCGCTGGGAGGAGAGCCGCCTGACGCAGCTCTGGAGACGACTTGACTTGGATGGTGGATGGATGTTAAAAGATGAAGACAATCTGTACTTAAGTCTCCGACCAACTCCAAACTACCTCTCCTACATGTACCTGTCAAATGGAAATCATTTAAAATCTCAGTTGCCTGATATTTCCACAATCAGCCACAACTGTTCGCCGGCCGCATCCTGCCCGTCTGATTGCAGCAGCACGACCACACACACACACACACACACACACACACACACACACACACACACACACACACACACACACACACACACACACACACACACAAACACACACAGGGCCCGTGGTCTTGGCCGAGGCTGCCTCTGAATGGGTCTTTGCGAGCCACCATAATGTGCTCCCATTTTCTGACAGGCTTTCTTTGCAGGCAGACCTGGGGGCATTTGGATGTGGCACAGTGTGAGAAGAACTCCCTGTGCCAATGGCCTCGGGGTTAGGCTTTAAAATAAGCCACCCGGAAGAAGGCAAACAGCGAGAGTGAGAGAGAGAGAGAGAGAGAGAGAGAGAGAGAGAGAGAGAGAGAGAGAGAGAGAGAGAAGAACAAGTTGCCCCCCATCTGCCTCTATCATTGCTGACATAGCCCTGAGAGCAGAGAGGACTAAGAGAGCGGGTGGTGGGTGTGGGGAGTCGACTCCAGCAACACTGGGCTTTCTTTGTGATAATGTCAATAATTAAATACTGTCAGAGAATAGAATATACCAGAGGGTGAAAAAGAACGTGGAACAAGGAAAAGAGTGGGACAGACAGAAGGAGGATGGGCCTTTTCTGAAAACTACTTCCCCTCATACTGTACACACACTAACAGTTTTGAAGCCTCAAGTTTGCCATCTTGTTTCTTGAAACCGAATGTGAAGATTTTGGACGAGAAGACAGAGCTGTGGAGGGGTGATGCAGCCAAGCCAGTGTTGTATATAGTTGCAATGGTGCTGCGCTAAGCTAAACCCTAAAGGGGGGAAAAGTTGCGTATTTTCACCTATTCTGAAGCGAGTCATCCAGTGGGTTAAACCCATTAAGTATATAGAATGGACCAACAGATCCCGTTGCTCTGGGCGGAGACCAGTGAAGGGTATTAGAAGCACTTTTCTGGTGATGGCTGAGCGTTACTGCGCAGCCTCCAACTGAGAGAGACGACGTAGATGTGCCGTGAGCAACGTGTCTGAAAGTTGGAAGTCTTCTGGTAGCTGTGCCAAGAGAAATCTCAATCATTCCCAATCTAGCAGAGACGGAGAGCGTAGCTATATGTAAGGAGATAACATAGACACAGGCTAATTATTGATCACTAAAATGCTAGTTAACATTAGTAATTACACTTAAGCAGCTAATGTGAGACGAAACTGCCTGCGAGCTTCTCCTGTACTATACAGTAATTCCTCTACTATGAGACAGTAAGTCGCGTGGTTATGACACAATCGTTAGCCTATTTTTATAAAAACGTCTGCTATGGAGCCATAACGTGAGGTACAAGGTAATGGAGCCTTTTATACATTGTCGTGTTTCTTTAGAAATAAACAATGGACAAATAGAGTCTTTAAACGCTTCAGATGTAAAGTTATTCTCTGTCAAAGTGGCGCCAAAATGAATGGCAGTCAATGGAATGCTAACGGCAGGTGACGGCTTTAAAATGGCGCCATAGGAGGTTCGCAGTCCGAGGAGAGGCTTACCCCCTTGGTTAAACCTGGAACTCGGCAGACTTTCCCTTACCTAACGGTAGTGCTAGCTAGCTAGCTAGCTTGGTTGGCAGACCACTGGACAAGACATTTTTAAGCGACTGAATGTTCAAGTTAACTTTGATTCAAATTTGAAAGAAAACAGTAAAACAGAGATAAAACCATAGACTATAAAAAAAAATAATGGACGTAGCAGAAGTGACGTCACCCATTGGTTGGGAGACTGCCGTTTTGAGTGGAGAATGGAGGAGGTTGCAATGGCGCTAAAGAAGGAAAGTTGCCGATTTTCAACCCTTCTGAGCATCCAGTGGAGATTTACTGGCAGATAAACGCAAACATCCGGGTACTGGTGCCTGTTTCAACTGCATGTACTAGCTAACGCTATCGGTAGCTAGCTAGCTTGGTTGGCAGAATGCTGAACAAGAAAATTTTAGGCGACCAAAATGTTCCAATAAACTCTGACACAGTGAGAGTGTCACAGTTTAAGATGAAAACACAGACAACAGCCAAAAACAAGTTGAAGTCTATTATAATGTCCACAGTGTTAGCATGGTTAGCATCACTAAGCCTGTGTCCTGATCAACAGGTCCTAAAGCATCCCCTGCTTTAAAAATAAATGGGACCATCATTTACTAAATGAACATCATGCTGTATTGAAGAAGACTTGAAACTAGCGACTGAGACCATAAACTCATTATGAAAATGTTTACTCTCATACTCTCATAGACTTCTATAGAAACAGACTTCTTTTTGGAGCCAGTGGAGTCGCCCCCTGCTGGAAGTTAGAGAGAACGCAGCTTTAAGGCTATAGAGAGCCGAAGTCACGCCCCTTCCGTTGGACCTCATGGGACCTTAATTCAGAAAAAATATGAACGGTAGTGAATGGGGAGAGGCAAATTATTTTTTGATCCCGTTTGAATTGAGACATGGATTACAAATATGATGTTCGTCAATTTAAAAGATCATTTTTCAACCGAAGAAAGTCTCAGTTATCTGTAGGTTTGTCATATGACCACTTAGTTCCACAACACATGTAACGTTACCTTACCTGATGTGTTTTATCCAGTGAAGTGTTTTCAGCAGATAAGCAGTAACTGAGTAACGTTACATCCCCGGTACGATACACAGAGACGTCATAGCTTCAGCGAGACGTCATCCATGCGCAGCCCAGTCTCATGACAGTTCGTGAAATGGTGACGTTATTGAATCTATTGATTCGTGTACTGAACACGTTAATGTCGTTATTTTTGTGTGGTGAGCATGAATTTTAAAATAATATATTTCAATGGGAAGCCTATTTCGTAATCACAGAACGATTATGGTAGCGAGTAGTATTGATAAGGCGATAAGGCGAAAAACCGCGCAGGGAGGTTGGTCGGGGTGGTGGATGGGTCAAACAACACAGGACTTTCACCCTGGAGACCAGGGATCGCGTCCCGCGTGTTGCAGTTCCTTTCTGCGTTATTCTCTTCGTAACCACAGCCGTCCCGTTGTTGTCGGTGTCTCCTGCGTGTTGCGGTTCCTTTCCCCATTCTTCTTTTCCTAACCACAACCTTTGCCTGTTCTTCTTTTCCTAACCACAACCGTCCCGTTGTTGTGGCCGGTGTGTGGCGTTTCATGTCCCTGTTGTGGCGTGCCACAGAGACCGCGGATCGTGTCCCTGCGCCTGGAGATCGCGTCCCGCGTGTGGCGGTCCATCCCGTTGTTGTGTCCCCCAGAGCAGCCCAGTGTCATGGCAGTTTGTGAAATGGTCACATTCGAAAATAAACAAGAAAATCGTGACCTGTTTACGAATCAATAAAAAACTATAAAATAACGTGACCATTTCACAAACTGGCGTGAGACCGGGTTGCCATGCGACATTGAAGTGTGTAGTCTTTCTAATTACGTATTTTCACAGTCTTATACTTCAACAGTTTAACAATAAACTGAGACTTTCTTTGAAAAAATATCTTTTAAATTGACGAACATCATATGTGTAATCCATGGCTCAATTCAAACGGGATCAGAAAATAATTTGCCTCTCCCCGTTCACTCCCTTTCATATTTTTTTCGAAAGATAGGTCCCATGGTCCGGAAGTAGAAGGGCGTGACTTCAGCTCTCTATGGGAAGGAGGAAGAGAGTGGAACGAACAGACAGAAGGAGGACGGGCTTTTCTAAAGCCTTCTTCCTTTAATACCGTGGACACACTGACAGCACTCACTACGAGCAGCACACAGCGAGAGGAATTGCAAGGACAAATGTGATGTTTATGGGGGCCGGAGCATGGCATGATATGTTCATTAGCTTGCACCCGGAGGACATCAGAGCACAGCTGAGTTAGCAGGGCAATGTAGCGCTTAGCTTTGTGCAGCACAGCCTGGGGAGACGGAAAGAGACCGGGGGACGAGCAGAGACACATGCAGCTAGTGCACTGGAGAGAAAAAACGAGGCCACGTGCCATCACACTGCCTCAGGAAGCTTCAGCATTTAGCATTAGCTTCTGTTCTTTTCTTTCCCCTTTCCCTCTCTACAGAACTGGGTGATGGCAAACAGACGTGTCCTACATAGGCGTAGATTTCGGGAGGGATGGAACAGATATGTCCCCCCTTAACCCTTGTGTCGTCTTCCCGTAGACCGTGAACTTGGTCAAAATTCCAAATGAACTCTTTTTGGCTCTTTTTCCAACGTTTTTGTCACTTTTTTCAACGCTTTTTTAAACACATATATATATAAAATTGAAAAAAAAAAAAACACAATTCAATGAAAGTAATCATTAATTTTACCTGCCAAGAATGTTACATGGCTTCCATACAACGTACAGTCATGTGAAAAAATTAGAAACATTTTTTTTCCCTAAAGTTGACTAAAAAGAGGAATAAAAAAATCATCTTTTGGAAATTGATCTTAAAGCCTTAATTACAAAATGAGGAAAAATCCAATATTTAAGGACACCAATTTTCTTTGTGAATGAATAATGTATTGTGAATAAATAAATGTTTTTCCTTAAAATACAGGGGGCATAAGTAAGTACACCCCTATGTTAAATTCCCATAGAGGCAGGCAGATTTTTATTTTTAAAGGCCAGTTATTTCATGGATCCAGGATACTATGCATCCTGATGAAGTTCCCTTGGCCTTTGGAATTAAAATAGCCCCACATCATCACATACCCTTCACCATACCCCACATCATCACATACCCTTCACCATACCCCCACATCATCACATACCCTTCACCATACCCCCACATCATCACATACCCTTCACCATACCTAGAGATTGGCATGGGGTACTTTCCATAAAATCATCTCTCAATGCAAATCAAACCAGCTATTAGGCTAACTGACTTAAAACCATGCCAATCTCTAGGTATGGTGAAAGGTATGTGATGATGTGGGGCTATTTTAATTCCAAAGGCCAAGGGAACTTTATCAGGATGCATAGTATCCTGGATCCATGAAATAACTGGCCTTTAAAAATAAAATCTGCCTGCCTCTATGGGAATTTAAGGCATTAAGATCAATTTCCTAAAGATGATTTTTTATTCCTCTTTTTAGTCAACTTTAGCATGGGTGTCCTAATTTGTTCACATCACTGACTTTTTGTCCCATTATTTTTTCTCATTTTAATGCTCTTATCAACATGGAAAAGTGGATCGGCTTGCTTTGTGCTTTTGTCGCCTGGCTTTGACGAGGGGGTGGAGAATTGGCATCAGCTGTGTGCTTGGCCATCAGCTGTGTACTTGGCCATCAGCTGTGTACTTGGCCATCAGCTGTGTGCTTGGCCATCAGCTGTGTGTTTGGCCATCAGCTGTGTACTTGGCCATCAGCTGTGTACTTGGCCATCAGCTGTGTACTTGGCCATCAGCTGTGTACTTGGCCATCAGCTGTGTGCTTGGCCATCAGCTGTGTGTTTGGCCATCAGCTGTGTGCTTGGCCATCAGCTGTGTGTTTGGCCATCAGCTGTGTACTTGGCCATCAGCTGTGTACTTGGCCATCAGCTGTGTACTTGGCCATCAGCTGTGTGCTTGGCCATCAGCTGTGTGTTTGGCCATCAGCTGTGTACTTGGCCATCAGCTGTGTGTTTGGCCATCAGCTGTGTGCTTGGCCATCAGCTGTGTGCTTGGCTATCAGCTGTGTGCTTGGCCATCAGCTGTGTGCTTGGCTATCAGCTGTGTGCTTGGCCATCAGCTGTGTGCTTGGCTATCAGCTGTGTGCTTGGCCATCAGCTGTGTGCTTGGCCATCAGCTGTGTGCTTGGCTATCAGCTGTGTGCTTGGCTATCAGCTGTGTGCTTGGCCATCAGCTGTGTGCTTGGCTATCAAGTGGTATTTCAGACTGGACGTGCTGCGATGATAGCTCAGTTCACAACGACAAAACACAGATCACTTTGGTCTTGTCAATGGAACCATTTGGCAACTTTTTAAAAGTAAATTTTCCATTTTGAATCTTACTGGCATCCATTTCGGCGTCTCGCGCTCGCCATCCACTCAAAACGTAACGTTAGCCTACTACTCTTTGGCCGGCTCGCAAGCCCAAACAAGTGTGTGCGGCGTGCCTGTTGTTTAGTTTCCGGTCTAGCTAGATCTGGTGTGGTGTTGTAGTTTTTCTAACGTTACTAGTTGTTGCAACAGCATGTGAAAAAAAACTACAAAGTTTGCTAGGCCAAAAATAACGTTAATCTTGCGATAAAAACATTGACGCCGTTAAAATGGGTTTGCGTTAACGCCTTTAATAACGCGTTTAACTGACAGCACTAGTTTTAATTGCTTTTTTCAACATTTTTGGAGCTTTTGTTTTAGTCATTTTTTTATCTTTAATATCTTTAACTTTTCTTTACTCTTTTGGACTGCTGCCCCCCCACCCCCAGCATTGCCTGTGCCGGCCCTGTCCCTTACATAAATAAAGACATCTGCAACATAAATTAATGCAGAAAAGGCACAAATTGTCGCAGAAAAATTCACCAGAATGCAGGAAACAAAATGTTTTTTGCTTTTTTTGACCTTTTGTAGCTTTTATCAAGGCTTTTGTATTTTCTTCGTTGCTTTCTTCTTTATGTTTTTGTCGTTTCTTCGTCAGCTCCCTCCCCAAAAGAGGACTACCCCCTATAATATGTCCCCCCCCTCCCAAACCTACGCCCTTGCGTGTCCTACATAAAGTCAATGTCCCGCCTCCAACTGCATGCAACACCGAGCGATTCCACTTACAGCTCCTCTCGTCGGCGGCCTTGGCCGGGATCTCCTCCACACAGTCGGCTGGAAACCAGCCCACCTGGCCGTGGGCGCTGCCCTCCCAGAAACCCCCCTCCCCGATGCTCAGAACTGGGCCGAGGAGAGAGAGAGAGGGGGAGAGAGAGAGAGAGAGAGAGAGAGAGAGAGAGAGAGAGAGAGAGAGAGAGAGAGAGAGAGAGAGAGAGGGCGCAAAGGGGGGAGTTGGGAAAGTGGTACGAAGAAAACATTTAAAGCACTTCATTTAAATGCCACTTGTCATTTACAGTCACTTGTCATGTCATTTAAATTGAATAAAAAGTAATACAACATTAAGGCAAATGTTTCTGCATAAACAAAATATCAAAAAATAACTAGGGCTGCACAATATCTGTATATATGTCTTTTTTTGTAAACACATCGCGAAAGGCTGCGACACATCACGAAAGACACTCAGAGACTTTTTGTTAGATGAAAGAAAATATCAGCAGAAAACTGCACTTTAAAATCTAACTGTCAAATCTAACATGTTCAATTCAATGTTCAATTTGTTCAGTAAAAGAAAGTTGGAAATAATTTCCTTTCGTTTATTTTAAATTCAACAAACACGTATTTTAGCAGAATACTGAAAGCAGCAGAACTGAGAACACTTTAATATCTGTTTATTTATCGCCAGTAATATCGTTATCACGATATTCAACAATATTATCGCATATTTTCCTCATATCGTGCAGCCCTAATTTAAAGCACTTCATTTAAATGCCACATTTATACAGAAAGTAATCAAACCTAAAGGCAAATGTTTCTGCATATACAAAGTCACACAAAATATCAAGAAACAACATAACATGTTTTACAGACATCAAATGTTTAAACTGGCATATCACATTTTTATCTGGTCTGTAACTGTAAAACATGTCCTGACAAAAGTGACAAGAGGCTTCTTGAAATTGGTGTTTTATAAGTTAAAGGGTAACTACTGTTTTTTTCTACCTGGATCTTCCTATGTTTTTTTGTCTAAGTGAGTGATGGGAACAACAATCTTTGACATTGGTCCAGTATTAAACAAGCTACAATGTAAGTTAATAGGGCAATTGTCCAGCTTGTATTTACCTTCACAAAAGTGCTCGTTTTGCCACTGACAGGCTCAGATTAATATTCTAAGCATCTGACAACATTATGGAAAGGATTTCTAAGGAGGTCGACCTTTCTGTTAAGGAGTAAGATCCTTTTTTCAACATAAAAACATCCACGAAATTACGTTCGCTAAACCCACCAGACTCCATGTAAATAAACATCGTCATTTTAGCATCATAAAATACACTTCATTCATAGTTGACAGAAACAAAATAAAACTATGAAAAGCCGTTTTGGGTCGTCTTTCCACTTTTTCAAACATAACAACTCTAGCTTTGGTTGAAATAAACACATAGTTTACCGATTTACATGTGAAAATGTGTGGGCTCTATACGTGCTAAAAAGTATTGCTTTTTTTAAATGGAGTCTGGTGGGTTTAGCGCTAGCGACTTTAGAGCTGTTTCTGGTTAAATAGAAAGGTCTCAAAGGGGTTTTAAAGGTCCATCTCTGAAGGGCTCCTTTCCATAATGTTATCAGACACTTAGAATATTAATCTGAGCATATATATATATATATGTATATATATATATATATATATATATATATATATATATATATATATATATATAGTTCTGCAGGACTTTTACTTGCAGCACAGTAAAGACCCTTAATATCAGAGTACTTCTTCCACCACTGGATGGGGTGCAGCATCACACATGATATAGTCTCGCATAGCACAGACCTTCCTCCACAGCGCTGCGGAGGAGGGTCTGGCTAGTCCACACAGCATTCTGGGATGGTGAGAAAAATGTGCTCTGGTTTATTGGCATTTCGTTAAACCAATCACAGTCATCTTGGGCGGTGCTAAGCTCCGCACGGAGCCACGGTGCCTCTGCTAAATAGCCTCTGGAAGGAACTTGTTTTGGTGGAACGTGTACGTTCAAAAGTAGCTTTAGTTGTGCAACAGAAAACTCAGATTGGACAGATAGTCTAGCTAGCTGTCTATTTACCCTGCAGAGATCTGAGGAGCATAGTCCTCAGAAATCCACACACAAAGAAAGAGGAAGGTGACGGACATCTGCGTGTGAATGTATGTTGCTGATGAAACTTACTGAAACTTGAAAAAAAAACGCTATAGGTTATACTGGCTATCAGGGCTGGGTCTGTGCCGTGGACCCCCTCAGTGATGTAAAAACAAGTTAACCACGACAACAAACTGACCTTTGACCCTGTCGCTCTTGTACAGGTTGATCTCTCCCTCGGCCTGGGCGATGTAAGGACGAACCACCACGAAATGTCTGCCAGGAACGGCGCTGTACAGCTTCCTCCTGGTGCCTACAGCCTCGCCGTGACTGCTGGGACTGACGGACAGGGAGAGAGAGGAAACACCCCGGGTCAGAGCTTTTATCTCGAACAATCAACGGACGGTGTCCACAATCAAGAGCAAACGCAAAACCTTATTTTTTCAGGCATTTGTTTAATTACAGTGTGTGTGTGTGTGTGTGTGTGTGTGTCTGTGTGGTTGCACTTGAGTGGCACAACTTTGATTTTACAACGTGATACTTTCTCCTTTTTTTCTTCTTTCTTTTCCGCGTCTGTTTATTGTGTGACTGTAAGAGAAAATCCAAAAATATAATATAAGTATTGAAAACATGTTAAAGAAAAACCTTTGACAGTCAAAAAGAAAAAAAAGAAACAGAGGAACATTATGACCTTCCTCAAATTATCATTAACAACTGTCTCGGATGTCTTTTGTCCAACCCTTGCACGGACGCACACACACACACACACACACACACACACACACACACAGACCCACACACACACACATAGACAGGCACACACACACACACACACAAACGTACACACACATGCGTACGCACAGACACACACGTACGTACACACACACACACACACACACACACACACACACACACACACAGGCATACACACACGCAAGCATGCATACACACACACACACACACACACACACACACACACACACTCAGACACACGCACATAGACAGGCACACACACACACACACACACACACACACACACACACACGCACGCACCCACACACACACTATTCATGCTTATGGATACAGACACGCGCACATAAACCAATTATGCAGAGGAGATATTCAGAGGCCAGCAGACACGTGTCTTGCAGCAGGAGTAAGTGGGGCAGAATATGAGCAGGCTCTGACCCACAGAGCTGCAGTGGCTTCTGGGTAGGAAACAAGACGCTCTTACAGTAAGACACGACAGGAAGCTACCCGGGACTTAGCAGCACTAGAGAAAAATGCTAATGATAAAGGCTGCAAAACAATTATTTATATTCTTGATTAATCTGTTGATTATTTCCTGAATGAATAGATTAGTAGTTTGGTCTCTAAAATGTCAGAAAATGGTGAAAAATGTGGATCATTGTTTCCCAAAGCCCAAGATCACGTCCTCAAATGTCTTATTTTTGTCCTCAACTCAAAGATATTCAGTTTCCTGTCACAGAGGAGAGAAGAAACTAGAACAATATTCACATTTAACAAGCTGGAATCAGAGAAGTTTTACTTTTTTTTCATAAAAAATGACTCAAAACAATTAATCGTTTATCAAAATAGTTGGTGATTAATTTAATAGTTGACACTAATCGATTTAATCTTTGCAGCTCTACCTCTCTCAGCAGTTTCACCTTTTATTTTGAAAGGCTGACGCCTTCAGTTGACGTTTCATCTGTTCAGTTTTTAGACATATTGGTCAATGAAAAATATTCTTTCAAGGTGTAAATCACATCCTAATGGTTGAAAGAAATATTCACATTATTATGAACATTTTCACATTCCTGAAGCTGGAATCAAAGAATTTTTTTCATTAAAGAAATGACTCAAACCGATGAAAGGATTATGAAAATAATGCCTTTGGTGCTCAGTTTAATGTTAAGTTTGTACAGTAAAAAAAAGTTGGAAATGATTTCCAGTCCCGTTTTGTCCAACCTTTGCATCTCTACATATGGTGATCAAACATTGGAGGTCACCCAAACTCTGACTAAATGTGATATTATGTTTACTTGTACCTCTTTTTCTTTGTGTTTTATTTTCTATTTCTTTGTATAATTAGTTTTTTTATGTGCTGTATATATTTGTAGAATTAGTATTGATGTCTATGTGTTATTGTTGATTACCTGATTCTTTGTATGATGCATTTTGTCAATAAAAAAAACAAAAAAAACGTTCAGGTCACAGATCGATAAAAGCTGCATTTATATGTTTGTAATATTTGGTTATAAAAAGCTGCATCAGAAGCAAAGTGATGCCCAGCTCTCCATCATGTATCCATGGAGATGGGATGTGAGCACAGAGGACAGCAGTGCTGCTGGGTGAGAACACAGCGCCACTTAGTGGCCAACGGCCGGAACAACACTCCCCACAACAGAATGCACCGATGGACCGATAGACCGGGGGAATCAAACGCCACCAAGGACCACACAGTCTTATTTTCGTCTCTGGACTTTGTTTGCTTAGTGTCTGTCTGTGTGTGAGTCAACGGCATAACTTTGGGTTTGGGTTCAACATTGGGGGTTTACTACTGTAAAGTAGTACTCATACTCCAGTTAAAGTATTCAAAATGTATTATATTTTTTGTACACTTTTGTGTGGTATTGTATAGTTTTTTCCTATTTTATTTTATTTACCTTGTATAATGCTTGTCTATTTTAGTTGTGTGCTTTTCTTTGCTCCAATCTCTTTTTATGTGTCTCAAAGAGCCTGCACAAATATCTTTTAATAATAATAATAATTTATACTCTATTAATCCCGCAAGGGAAATTACAATGTTTTCACTCTGCTGTTGTTATTACACACATTACACACAGGCCTGAATTACACACACATGCTCAGTACATCTACAAGGCACTGATGGAGAGATGTCAGAGTAAGGGAGCTGCCCATGGAAAGGGCAGTTGGGGGTTCGGTGCCTTGCTCAAGACTGGCACCTCTCCAGCTACCAGTCCACCACCATACCGTATGGAGACTTGAACAGCAACCCTCCGGTTCCCAACCCAACTTCCTACTGACTGAGCTATTGCCACCCCCAGTCCACCTATCTAGCGAATTGTTTGTTTCCACATTGGGGGGGGGGGGTCTGATGGTCGTCCCCCAGGAAACTTTGAGCATCAAACATTTCATTTCCTGCATTCTGGTAACTTTTTCTGCAACAATTTGTGCCTTTTCTGCATGCAAACGTCTTTTATTCATGTCAGTATTATTACGAGTAATTAATTAATCTGCTGTATTGTACTTTCTGCACATTACATGTGTGATTTTTGGGATTTTTAGGAATTATGCACATCTTAACAACAAATATTTGCTTGCCACAGCATTTAAACTCTTTGACTTCATTAGCCTGACCAGTTTTGATTATTATATTATTATTATAACCCCCCATCCCACGAGCGTCTTTCGTCCTCAGAGGGTTTACTGTGCTTCTCATTACTGCACTGAAACGTATTCTCTTGTGCCATATTTTACATTAAAAATATCTCTTAAAAGATGTTTTTATTCTAACCAAAACTATAAGTACATGATTTCACAGTGAGTACGTCCTCAATAATCTGTAAAATAATGTTCAGCAGCTGGTTTATCATTAGGTTTGATTTAAGCTGTTGAACCTTTAGTGTAAATAAATGAATAAATGTGTGTCATGACCAGAAAACATGAAACTAAATGGCTGCACATAGAGCTGCAAAGATTAAATGGATTAGCTGTCAACTATTAAATTAATCGCCAACTCTTTTGATAATGGATTAATAAGTTTGAGTCATTTTTATTTAAAAAAAGTAAAAGTTCTCTGATTCCAGCTTCTTTAATGTGAATATTTTCAACCATTAGGATGTGATTTATACTTTGAAACAATATTGTCCATTGGCCAATATGTCTAAAAACTGAACAGATGAAAGGTCAACTGAAGGCATCAGCCTTTCAAAATAAAAGGTTAAACTGCTGAGAGAGGTAGAGCTGCAAAGTCAAATTATCATTAATTCGCCAACTATTTTAATAATTGATTAATCGTTTAATTCTCTGATGTCAGCTTGTTAAATGTGAATATGTTCTAGTTTCTTCTCTCTGTGACAGGAAACGGAATATCTTTGAGACATTTGAGGATGTCATCTTGGGCTTTGGGAAACACTGATCCACATTTTTCACCATTTTCTGACATTTTAGAGACCAAAAACTCATCCATTCATCTAGATAATCCACAGATTTGATATCGATAAAATCGACTTTGAAAACAATCGTTCGTTGCTGCCCCAATGTGAAGACATTTTCACATGAAGTCAAGCCACAAGGACAGCATTTGAGATCAGGCTGGAAACAAAGAGTGAAAATCAGTTTTTAATATAAGCAATTTAAAGCTTTAGTGCGTAACGTTTTTGATATGAACGTCCGTTAATTCAAGCCATTGTCAAATGAGTTGCTACAAAGCTAATTAAGACTATCAGCTCCACACACCTCTCTCTGTATTTCTCAGTATGACTATGTTCAGAAGATTGTGGCGTCCGGTGACTTTCCCGCACAGAAACTCAAGTGAAGATAAGGACCTCTTCTGAAGAGTCCATCATGTTTTTATAATCCTATGCAAAAACCCTTAAAAGGAGAATTCAAGAAGATATATAAAAATGCCCTCCGACCTCAGAGGGTTAAAAGATAATACAAAAAAGGTTAGCCATGTTCTTCTATTGGCATCTTGCACACACGTTGAGTAACGCAGGGAGACATAAAGAGTCAGAGATAAACCACAGCGTAGGAGAAACTAGGAGATTAAAGGGAAAGAAGTAAATGGAGTGCAGGAGCGAGGGATTGAAAGAGAGGATGGAGATGTTTTTTTTTTTTTTTTTCAGTAAGTGGGTCACCTTGTCCTGTAGACTGCGCTCCTCCCCAAACCTTCACAGGCCTTCAGAGAGCTAACCCCATTCAGTACCGAGAGAGACTGCTCGCAAATTTTCCAAAGGGAAAGCCACGGACAAAAGTGCAACCGTGCACTCTGACAAGTACTCTAATACTGGAGTATTTAACCCTCCAAAATTTGACCCATTTTCAAAAAGCTTCTATATCAGAAATTTGGGTTTTCTTTTAACCAAATTGTCAAAAAAGATAACGTGGATGGTTCCCTACAACCCTCTTCACAAGTAAAATAAATAATCAGTTCACTACTTTCATAGAATTTGTTTTTTTTTTCAATTTTATAGCATTTGAAAAAAAAGAAGATAAAAGAATGTTGAAAAAAGTGACAAAAATGTTGGAAAAAGATTCAAAAACGTGGGGAAAAAAACCCCTCAAAAATGTCAAAAAGCGCAGAAAACATTTGACAAAAACTTTGGAAATAGTGACAAAAAAAAATGGAAGAAAGTGACAAAAAACGTCAAGAAAAGCTTCAAAAAACATTGAGAAAAGTGAGAAAAATAGTGACGAAAACATCAGGAAAAGCGACAAAAGTGTCGAAAAAAAGACGACCAAAACGTTGAAAAAAAAAGTTTGTATTTTAAATTTTAACCCGGAAAAACAGAAAGTTTCCTGGTCGACGGGACGACAACACCAGGGTTAAGACAGCAACGGACTTCTGTACGGATGACATGTTGTGACAGGATTGCAGATAGGGCTGCAACTAACTTTTAAGACTTTTGTAAACTCATTTCA
Source organism: Sander lucioperca (assembly GCF_008315115.2). Lineage (NCBI taxonomy): Eukaryota > Metazoa > Chordata > Actinopteri > Perciformes > Percidae > Sander > Sander lucioperca. The sequence continues at coordinate 38,212,790 of NC_050175.1, forward strand.
AGCACCAAACCACTTGAGTGTAGGTTCGTTTTCACAAGAGATTTAAGAAATATTTCCGCTTTAGGGCCAAATTATCTCTTTACACATTGTTCTGGAACAATTTTGGGCGTCACTATACAGACAGCTGAGTTTGTTCTTAACATTTTGATATGAAACACACGTGGATCAGTTATATACAAAAACCCTTGAAGTGCCCATATTATGAAAAGAATCACTTTTTCTGGGATTTGGGGAGTTATTTTGCGTCTCTGGTGCTTCCACACACATACAAATTTGGAAAAAAATCCACCCATGCTGTTCTGAGTGAGATACAGTTTCTGAATGTGTCCTGCCTTCAGTCTCCAGGTGAGCTGGACAAAATCTGCAGGGCCGTCTACGTCGTTGTCTGAAACATTTGGTGCGTGCTAACCACTTTAGCTAATACAACATCAGCTAGCTGTTTCTCCAACTTCGGTCAGTACAAGGCAGGATTAGCCGGGAGACTTCTTCTAAACGAGGGAGCACTTCCAACTTTGCGTGGAATACCTGCAGAACAGGGACATGGAAATAGTTTTATACAATTTATTTTGTAAATTAGGGTGAACTCATGTGTGTTGTAGCAGTGTTTTGCCATTGAGAACGAGGTGGCTAACCGCTAGCAACGCTAGCTTCTAGCTAGTAGCTACTGCGCAGTACCTAGCTACTGAGCATGTGCGACTCCCAACAAAGATGGAACAGAAGTGAGAGGTCTCACTCTGTAGCTAAAACAGAGAGCTCAACACACAGGGTGAAAAGAGGAGCTGCAGCGATGTGCAGTACAACAAATATATGGTGTTTTTTGAAAATTAAACCATGTAAACCTATTCTGGTACAACCTCTAAATACTATTATGAACCTGAAAATGAGCATAATATGAACACTTTAAAAGGAGAATTCAAGAAGATATCTAAACATGCCCTCAGACCCCAGAAGGTTAAGGTTGGTTTGGGCAACAATCACACTAGGCTACTACTTGGAAGTGAATCTTATGGTTTCAAATATTCATTCGTTTCTTTTAGCGAATTGTTTGAACAGTTTAGTCAGTAGTCTTGGCTGTTTATTTCTACAGTTCATTCATTACCTTTAGCTAACTATTTCAACCATTTAGTCATTACTACGCGCAACCCTGGCTGGGAATCACTGGACTAGAAGACTACAGTCAAGACTACTTTCCAGTCGGGGGGGCGCTCCCGTCGTCTCCATTGTTTGGTGTAAGGTCATAAAACTCAGTCCCAGTCAGTCTTTTTCCAATCTGGACGTTCAGACAAAATCAAACGTGTTTGATATTATCGTAACTTTTCAGTCTCTCTCTCTCAAGCTGTTTAGCCACTTAGTGCTCCCCCTAGAGGCCTGGAGAACAACTGGATGGAGCAGTTTTTTTTGTTGCATTTGTTTTCGGGGTTTGTGCGTTTTTCTTTTTGCATCGTTTCTGTATTTGCAGCGCGTTTGTGTATTTGGTTTTGTTGCGTGTATTAATAAGTGCTACTCAAATTTATGAAGATGTTTTCTTAATTTGCTTGTGTTTTGTCTATTTGCTTGGGTTTCATTAATAATAATGTAAACTTTATTAATCCCGCAAGGGGAAATTACAATGTTTTCACTCTGTTGTTATTATTACACACAGGCCTGAATTACACACACATGCTAAGTACCTATACATGCACTAATGGAGAGATGTCAGAGTGAGGGTTCAGTGCCTTGCTCAAGAGGACCTTGGCAGTGCCCAGGAGGTGAACTGGCACCTCTCCAGCTACCAGTCCATATGGGGACTTGATCCAGCAACCATCCGGTTCCCAATCCAACTCCCTACTGACTGAGCTACTGCCACCCCAATTAAGTTGAAGTATAGGACCGTCACACAAATACCAACGATTCCAAGACAAGTCAGAGACAATAGAAAAACGAAATCCAGACTACAGCACTTAATGTGAAAATGTAAAATTAGCTATGAATTGTCACACCATTGCTGCAACTTTGCACACAACTCATACCAGGTTCTTTTCATGCACAGTAAGCAGTCATCAGGCCCCGCTGCTGTGGGACGGGGCTAATTCTGTACTTGTTGGTGTAATGATGATGTGGGAGAAACATTTCCCAGCAAGCCACTTGAGATTCAGAGGAAAGTGAATCCGGTCTACAGGATACCGGCTGAGAGAGGGAGAGAAACAGGCAGCCATGTTTTCCCTCATGCTTTTTTCTTTTTCTTTTTTAGCAATTACCCAGGTGGCTTTGAGGTGCTAATTAGACAGTGTTGATTAATACCAGCTGTGCATAATTTGTGCTATTATTGGATGATCACCTGAGACAAGGAGAGAGAAGGAAAGAGAGAAAGAGAGAGATAGAGGGAGAGGAAGAGAGAGGAAAGAGAGAGAGGGGGGCGAGAGAGAGAGGGAGAGATAGAGAGAGAGAGTGAGAGAGAGAGAGAGAGAAAGAGGGAGAGATAGAGTGAGGGAGAGGAAGAGAGAGGAAGAGAGAGAGGGAGAGAGAGAGAAAGAGGAAGAGAGAGGGAGGAAGAGATAGGGAAAGAGAGAGAGGAAGAGAGAGAGGGAGGAAGAGAGAGAGAGAGAGAGAGGGAAAGAGAGAAAGAGAGGAATATAGAGAGGGAGGAAGAGAGAGAGAGAGAGAGAGGAATATAGAGAGGGAGGAAGAGAGAGAGAGAGGGAGAGAGAGGGAGGGAGAGGAATATAGAGAGGGAGGAAGAGAGAGAGAGAGGGAGAGAGAGGGAGGGAGAGGAAGAGAGAGAGTGGAGAGAGAGAAAGAGAGGAAGAGAGAGGGAGGAAGAGAGAGGGAAAGAGAGAGAGGAAGAGAGAGAGAGAGAGAGGGAAAGAGAGAGAGGAATATAGAGAGGGAGGAAGAGAGAGAGAGAGAGGGAGAGAGAGGGAGGGAGAGGAAGAGAGAGGAAGAGAGCGAGGGAGAGAGAGAAAGAGAGGAAGAGAGAGGGAGGAAGAGAGAGGGAAAGAGAGAGAGAGAGAGAGAGAGAGAGAGAGAGCGAGAGAGAGAGAGAGAGAGGGTGAGGAAGAGAGAGGGAGGAAGAGAGAGAGGGGGAAAGAGAGAGAGGAAGATAGAGTGGAAGGAAGAGAGAGAGAGGGTACAGCAACATTACATTGCAGACACAAATACAATATGAATCGACATTACATAATTTGTCCAAAGCCCCTGTGATCACGTTATACATGCGCATGGAAGTGAGAGCAAAAGGAATGAACTACGATCCCATTAACACACCTGGAGCAACAAGCAATCTGCATCTGGATCATCTTTTTTGGCTCAGGAAAAACAGCTGTTAATGCAGGTAAAATGCATTGCAACTGCATCTCAGCCAGGTATAAAGATAGAGTAGTTTATTAATATCAAAGTGAAATTGAATGTACTTGGCAGCAGGTAACGTTAGCCAACTGTTAGCTTCTAGCTGGCTTGAACACGGTTCAAATGCTGACAGCTAAACGGTCTAACGTGTGGCTGTATTTCACTGGAAAGGATTCCAACAACCGGACGTATATCTATGCGTACAACAGTCTGCAGCTTCTGAGTTGTAAGCCGGAGCTGGGAATGACTTCACACTCACATTGCCAGACCCTCCTCCACAGCGCTGTGGAGGAGGGTCTGGCTAGTCCACACAGCATTCTGGAATGGGAGAAAAACGTGCTCTGGTTTATTAGTATTTCTTTAAACCTTTTTTTCATAAATGTTTTTTATGACAGGATCAAATCAATCTAGGGAATTTTATAATCGCATCAAACTCACAGGGGAAATCTTCTCTGTGGTGTAATCCTATTTTGTTTGTGATATTCCCCTTGAATTTCTTCAGGCCTACAGTAAGTGATAGTCATTAGAGGAGAAGAAGGGATGGGGATGGGGCTTTCTATGAGCGGTGCTCTGAACGGGACGATTGCTTGGCCTCTGGGTGTTGCTGCTTGCAGCTTTCTGGAGAACTGCTCATCCAAACAACTTCACACTGGACGCTGCGCTTCCCTGGGTCCTGAGCAATACTCCTGCCATGACGTAGTTTGGTCTCATAACCCTTGCAACACACTTGCCTCCCTTCCTAGCGTCTTAGTCCGTCCCACCGAGGAAGCATGGGTGAGATGCGGTGAAATCATGCGAGGAGAGAGGAATCGAGGAAATGTGTTTTTAGAGGGATGAGACGTCCTTTTCTCTGAAGCGTCACGTGAATTCGTCAGCTGTATGGGCGGAGTTAGCAACTCCTTCAGCTGCACGGCTTCTGGGAAGGCTGCTCTCTATGGCTGCATCTCATAACCCTTATTTGATAGCTCCTTGACTCCTCGGTCCTCGGCTGAACTGGAAGTTGTCCTGTCCCTTAATTTCTGCCCAGAGGACCGAGGAGCAAGCATGGAGGAGGGCTCTCCAAGGAGCTATGAGCGAGGATCAAGGAGAGATCTCTGAGAAGCTATGAGCGAGGATCAAGGAGAGATCTCCGAGAAGCTATGAGCGAGGATCGAGGAGGGATCTCCGAGGAGCTATGAGCGAGGACACACGAGAGCAGCCTCCCGGAAGCCGTGCAGCTGAAAGCCGTTGCTAACTCCGCCCATACAGCGGACAAAAATCACGTGACACTTCAGAGGAAAGGACGTCTCACCCCTCTAAAAACACATTTTCTCGTTGCCTCTCTCCTCGCATTATTTCCTCGTGGCTTAGTCTGTCCCAACGAGGAAGCCTGGGAGAAATGCAAGGAAATCATGGGAGGAGAGAGGCATCAAGAAAATGTGTTTTTAGAGGGATGAGACGTCCTTTCTTCGTGTTACGTGAATCAGGTTTCATGATACACAGAGCACCGTCTGTCCTGTGGACATTGGACACATCTTATTTCTCACCACATCTAACTGGGAAGCTGTAGCCAGGAAACCCAGGGCTGACTGACAGCTGTCACTGTGTGCAAGTATCTGTGTGTGTGGGTGCAGTGTGCGTGTGTGTGTGTGTGTGTGTGTGTGTGTGTGTGGGCTCACATGTCCATGTGCGTTGCATTCATTGACATGTCAAGTGGGAGCAAAGGGGGATGCCACAGAGACGCTGTCATGTGTGTGTGCGTGGGCGGAGGTTGGATGAGGGGGGGATGGGATTGTGGGTAGGAGAGAAACGAGGAAGAGCGAGTCAAATCAGAAGCAAAGAGAGAAAGGGCTAGAATTAGATGTGGACTTTAAAGGGCAGCTGGGTGGAAAGAAGAATGCCTGTGCTAAAGTTCACGCGTATGGGATGTTAGCGTTCAACACAATCGTGCCATCTTAGCTCGCTTACAGCAAGGTCATTTCAACTGGAATGTGTCCTGCATTTAATAAATATAAATGATTTTTTACAGGATTCTCAACAATACTCGAGTGATCATCAGGGTCACATGGAATGTCAGCAGTGTAGTTTGCAGATACATTTTTTTTAAATAATCTCAGAATGTTAAAATATCTCCACCCCAAGCAGATCTGGATCACCACTTAAAACAGTTAAAAAACCAGCTGTTTAGTGATCACCAGACCCAAACCGAATCTGTGGATTTTTTTCAGTGATCCAGAATAAAAATCTGCAGAATTTAGCGGACTGTTTTTTCTGTTTGGGGTGTACATGTGTTAACATTCAGAGTTTTGTGTTTAATTTGTTCAAAACTGCGAAAACTTCTGCAGAAATGCAGACCAAATGGATGTGTCATTAAATATTAGTAAATGATACAGAATTCTGCAGAATTTTCCACGTAAAAAAAAACTCTTATATTTTTTACGCATCTCCATCCCAAGCGGCAAAACAGTCCGCTAAATTCTGCCAACCTGATCACAGCAGAAAACTGTAAAATAAAACTGTTTTAAGTTATCATCATACCCAAAAACATATTTTTTTAATTTCACATTTTTCAGCGGTGATCCAGAATGAAAATCTGCGGAATTTAGCGGACTGTTTTGCTGCTTGGGGTGGACGTGATTCGATATTAAGAGTTTTATTTGAAATTGTTTAAAATCTGCGGAAAATCTGCAGATTCTGTGTGGCCCTGATGATCATTAATGGGTTTCAGAATGAGGGCAGTTAATCATCCACGGTGCCTTCAGAAGTTGAGCGAGGGCAAATATTAAAGAGGTCTCAGGGAAAGTTGTAACCTGAATGTCCTCTATAAAGCCATCATGTCATTATCTACTGTACACATGTGGAACACAGTCCTTTAAGTGCAAGTCTATTTTCATATCTAGTGTCAATAAATCCTGCGAAAAAGGCCAAAACCAACATTGAGTATGTTCACATGCACACCAATATTCCACTATTATTTTGAATAATTTGACACAGGTCATGTAAACAGCACATTCCGTTTGGATATTCCGAATAAGGACTTTTTCCAAATATACCTTTTTCCGATTAAGACATGTGGGATATTCCGGTATTATTCGTGTTTTAGAGGCATTCTTGATGTATACAGCGCATTCGGAATATGCGTCTCAATCGGAATTTTTACAGCAGTTTACGGGCTCTTGCCTGTTTACGGCTTATGGTCAACTCTGTGCGTTGCTATGGTTGCTGTACACAAACCAACTAGCCAACAGTTTGCAAGGCTGGAGACCCCATAAGAAGGAGAAACACAGCTACTTTTAAACATTATCAAAGACTTGGATATCAGCAGGTTTTTTGGATATGCGCACACATCGCTACGCCGACCTTTTCAAGAAGCTGGTTGAATGAATGAAAGAGGGACGCTGTGTTCACACGGTCCAACAAGTCCGCCACCGCTGGGAAATTAGAATTTTTTTTTATTTTGCACGATACATGTAAACAAGAAAATTAGTGGAATATTCACTTTCATTAGCCGTGTAAACAGCTTAGTCAGAATATCGTCTTTTTCGGATTAACGTAGTCACTGTGTTGGTCCGTCTCTTGATCATTTCTGACTTCTGGTCTGTGGCTCTTTTTTAAAAGGCTCCGTAATTTCAAGCAGCTGGACACTGTAGTCTTTACCAAACAAACAGGAGGAAATAGTGGATTTGTTGGGGACTATTTCAGCGGTGGATTAATCCACCGCTCTAGTGCAGTGTTTCTCAAATGGGGGTACGTGTACCCCTAGGGGTACTTTGGAGGGCTGCAGGGGGTACGTAAGATTTTTTACAAAATGTTTTTCAGTTACAAGTCTGTTGTACTAGACCACTGTTCCTCTTCATACAGACTTAATGTCACTTTTTTTCTAAGTTTGTCACTTAAAAAAAAATTATGTTTTTGCAAAGTTTTGGTTGCTTTTTTGAAGTTTACGTTACTATTATTTACCTATTCTTCCTTTCTTCTTTCTACCGTCTTTTTCCAAGGTTTTGTAGTTTGAAAAAAAATGTTTTTGTCACATTTTTCTATAAGCATTTAAGTTTTTCAGTTACAAGGCTGTTGTTTAGTAAATATATCACTGACATCGCTGTATTGTTCCTCTTTATATAGACTTTTTTTTCTACCAAAAATGATTCACGCTGGTCAGGGGGTACTTGGCTTAAAAACACAATTGAAAGGGGGAAGAATCAAATCTTTTACTTAAAGGTCCCATATCGTGCTCCTTTTCAGGTTCATACTTGTATTTTGATTTAATACTAGAACACATTTACATGCTTTAATGTTCAAAAAACACATTATTTTTCTAATACTTTCTGTTTGAATATACCTGTATTCACCCTCTGTCTGAAACGCACCGTTTTAGCGCCTGTCTCTTTAAGCCCCTATCCTAAAAAACGCCCAGATTGCTCTGATTGGTCAGTGTTTCAGGGTCTTCAGCATCTGCACTCTCTGCTTCTCTGCACTGTAACTGCAGCCGGAGAATGACTGTAGCCACACTTTCTACCTATATATAGTATAATTGTGACATCACAACCGCATGGAAGTCCTGAGGGCTCGTTTAAATGCACTATTTCTGAATACAGGCTGTGTGCGTTTCTCTGTGGATTGAGCATTTTGATACTTAACAGTATTTACACAGCACCCTGCTTTATAATCAAACATGAAAATCTCACTTTTTACAATATGGGACCTTTAAGTAAAATATAGTAATACTTTCGATTTTTGGCTCGTAAACACAGAAACAATGTAATGTAGAAAAAATATTATTTTGCACATTATGTTTTTGCAAGTAAAATCTTATTTTGTTCTGAATATGAAGAAAAACAAAGTTCAAACGTGAAATGTCCCAGTTGAAAGTGTTTCACTGTTTTTTAAACTTCAATAAATGCAACATCTTTTCCAAAAGCCAATGAAACCCTGATTTCAATATTGACCAATATAATTATTATAATTAATTTCCCCATATTCGAGTAGCAGTAAATTCACTGTTGGTTTTGCTCTTTGTATGGCCTTCCAAATACTGCAGTGGCCCAATATCCAGATCTCTTCTAAATATATTGAGATATACATGTACCAATGTTCGTGCTTTTATCACAAAATGAACAACAGGTTAATTCTGCCCCCCCCCCCCCCCCACTAATTTCAAAATATAAGTTCTCTATATGTTTCCCAGGGGAAGTCATTGAAAGGTCACTCATTTCCTGGTTTCTACAACTGGGCCAATAGGATCTGGCTAGAGAACTATAAAAGGGTTATTAGGTTACAGACCTACATTATTAGTAATTGTGCTTTTTGCAATTATCACCAATTAATTCTCCTTCTCTACTGGCTTAGAGGGAGCCAACTGTCCTCTCGCAGCTCTTCTTTAACATGTGCATTTACTGATACAGATTAAAAAAAAGCATCAAGCAGGTTTGTCTCATGTATGTTAATGGGGGATCAAAAGAAAAATTAATTTATATATTTAATTGATAATAATAATAATTTCCTTTCCAATAATTATGTAAGTTTGAGTTGGACAAATGTAAATCAATTTCATTTAGTTAATGTAATTATTTCATTTCAACTGAATCTGATACAAATTAGTTAGGCTAACTCAATTACATACTGTTGTATCTATTTGATAAAATCATTTATATTCTGTTGAATGGATGTATTTAATTTGAGTTGGGGCTACATATATTTATTGGATGGAAATCCTGCCCACAACTTAATTGAGTTCATCCAATGAGTTTTTTTGAGTGTACATTGATAAATAAGTTTGTTAGGAGTCATATTCAAGGTTTTTGCCATAACAGTTGTATTGTATTGTATTGTCTGTATTTTAGGGATTTCTGTGACCCCAGTGTCCTCAATAACCGGTTAAATAAATAACCAGGTTATGCCAGCTCTCTCTGAGGGGGGAAAATGGGAAGAATGACGGGAGTAAGTAACGTACAACTGGTTCGAATAAGGCCTTTTTTTCCGGTTGACCTTTGTCAAAATCACAACTTGACGCCCAGATGCACATATATAGAGGTTTAGTCCTGGCCCGGGTTTGACTCTGACCTGCGGCCCTTTGCTGCGTGTCATTCCCCCTCTCTCTCCTCTTTCATGTCTTCAGCTGTCCTGTCAAATAAAGGCCTAAAATGCCTAAAAATAATCTTTAAAAACAATCACAACAACTCGGAAAGCAAGAACAAGTGAGTTGCAAGGATTTGTTGACACATTTAGTTGCCAAATCAAAGCCACTGATAAAAAGCTTCATACTTCCATCTTAAATCCCTGAAACAGCAGCAAAGTAGAATTCAGCACGGGGAAATGCAGAGGCACGTTTCGCTCTACAAGAGCACTCATGTTTCTGTGCTGAACCGCTGTCAGTTCACAGAAGGAGCTCTCTCCTGTCGACGATCAAACTCTCTTTCTCTCTACAAGCCAGTTTCTTTTGTGTGTGAAATATGTCAGAAGACATGATAGTGATGTTCATGTTACCGCTGAAGCAAAGGCAACTGTCCTCCCCCGTTCCTCCGGCCTTTCTTTCATCTCCTCCGTCACTTGTCTTCCCTTAACTCCGTCCCCTCCACCCTCGCTCTAAACCCCTCATTCGGTGCTTTTATTCTCTCTCCTCCTCCTCCTCCTCCTTTCTTTGCTCTTCGTCCCATCTTAATTCCACTGCTTCATCTTCACATCTTTGCTATAATGTTCAGTGCATTTCTCCTTTCCTCTCCTTTCTCCTTTCCTTTCTCCTCTCCTCTCCTCTCTCCTCTCCTCTCCTTTCTCCTCCTCTCCTTTCCTCTCCTCCTGTCTCTTCTCACCTTTCCTTATCTTTTCTTTCCTCTCCTCCATCTTCTGTGGAGGAGGTTAGAGAGTCGGTGATTAATTTTTGATTAAGAAAGCACATTTGTATGTGTTTGACAGTTTTTGTTGTGGGTTTTTTTATTTTTATTTTATTTAAGATTTTCTTTTCTTGACTTGTTCTTGTGACTGTGTTTCTCCTTTGAAATGGTCCAAAACAAGGGACTTTAAAAAACAAAAAAACTCTCCTCTCCTTTCCTCTCCTCTCCTCTCCTCTCGTCTTGTCTCTCCTCTCCTGTCTCTCCTCTCCTCTCTTCTCTTCTCCTCTCATTTCCTCTCATTTCCTCTCCTCTCCTCTCCTCTCTTCTCTTCTCCTCTCATTTCCTCTCATTTCCTCTCCTCTCCTCTCCTCTCTTCTCTTCTCCTCTCCTTTCCTCTCATTTCCTCTCCTCTCTTCTCTTCTCCTCTCCTTTCCTCTCCTCTCCTCTCTTCTCCTCTCATTTCCTCTCATTTCCTCTCCTCTCCTCACCTCTCCATTCCTTTCCTCTCCTGTCTCTCCTCTCCTCTCTTCTCTTCTCTTCTCCTTTCCTCTCATTTCCTCTCCTCTCTTCTCCTCTCCTCTCCTCTCCTGTCTTGTCTCTCCTCTTCTCCTCTCCATTCCTCTCCTGTCTCTCCTCTCCATTCCTCTCTTCTCTTCTCCTCTCCATTCCTCTCCTGTCTCTCCTCTCCATTGGACGGAGGCAGAGCTACATAGTGTGGGTAGTGTTGGTGCAGCAGAGTGTTTCCAAATGTGTCCATCTGCCAAGAAGGAAGAGGAGGAGGAGGTGGAAGAGGGGGAGGAAGAAGAGGAGGAGGAGGAGGTAGAGGAAGAGGCCAGAGAGCATGTGTTTTAATCAGGATTGACAGTTACATCGCTCCAAGATAAACGCCCGTCAAACTTTAATCCTCCGCCGCTCACATGTTCCCTGAACGCATCCAGTCAAGTGGAGGCCGGATAACAAAGACACACACGCACGCACGCACACACACACACACACACACACGCAACCACACATGCACACACGCACGCACGCACACACACACACACACACACACACACACACACACACACACACACACACACACACACACACACACACAGTGAGTTAAAGTTAGAATCAGCATTCTTTAAACAGATACAGGAAGCGTACATTCTCCATACATACAAACTCGCATTTGCAAAGTGTCTATGGCAACCATAGCAACGGTTGCCGTAGCTACTCTAGGAAGCCAGAGTTTTTTTTTTGTTAATGGCACGTTTCCCAGAGGAGTCCATCATACATCATCTCGCATGGGGGATGGCGTGGTAAGATGTATACTGTACATACAGTGAGTGAAGACTCACTGTATGACGCACACTGGGAACTCTCATCCTCCAACTCTCTTCAAGAATGCCTTGCTCAAAGGGTAAGCTCAACCAAATTAAAATAAAACATTCAAACAAAATACATGCAGATAGTTTAAGGTTGAATTTGTCCATGTTTTGAGATGTCTTTCTTTGAGATTTCGGCCTCCAAACCAAGGGGAATGGATGGAATTCAGTTTGTGATTAAAAAACGACATTAAAACAGGCCTAAGAGTCGACAGCCTACTGAAAAAAACAGACAACAAACAAACGTGCGCACAGAATAAAAATCCGTGCCGTAGAGTAATTGATCCCGGAAGTTCAAATCTGTGAATATATTTCTAATTTTCTCCACGTTTCTAAAACCGAGGCCACGGATTATGAATCCGCGTGAACAGTTTATAAAACCAAGGGAACGGATTTTTATTCTGTGCGCACGGTTTAATTTTTTTTTCTCAGCTGACCCCAGGGGGGCTCCGTAACAACCACAGCGGCAGCTCTGTCTACTCAGGCACAGCAGTGCTCTGAGCTCAGTGCTAAAGTTAACATGTTAACATGCTCACATTGAAAATGTTAGCACAGTGACGTCAGCTGAGGCTCGTCAACTCGTCACTCGTTTTGTAGACATTTGCTCATAAACAAACGGACATTTTGACCGGATGATGGCGCTGCATGAAAAGTTGTGGCGGTTGTTCTACAGAACTGAGTGTCTTTCGCGATATGTCGCAGCCTTTTCGCGATGTGTTTATTGCGCCAGTTGATATTGCGATGACGATAAAAGAAACAATATATTGTGCAGCCCTATTGTTAATAATGCAGAGGTCTGTGGTGTCATTTTGTTTACATGAGGTCAGCCCTATGTTCCCACAGCCCTAAGAATTATTTTTTTTTTTTTCACAAAAAATTTGGCCCTATTAGAGGTGTTGAAATTAATCAAATAATCGATGCATCAAATCGTGGACATGGACTATTTCTGTTTACAATTTAATGTAGGCCTAACAACCTTTCTGTTTACTAGGGGTGGTACGGTTCACAAAATCCACGGTTCGGTTCATATCACGGTTTTAGGGTCACGGTTTTCGGTTCTGTACGGTTCTTGTTATTTTTTCTTTTAATCTTTAACACTCCAGAAATATACTTCAGCATATGATATATAGCTAAAATTAGCATATTGAATGCATGTTGCCAATACATGCACACAGTGGCAGTTCTATCTATTGTTTTATTTCCGCTGTCATCGTAGGTAACATGAAATCCAAAATGTTCCCACACACCAGACTATATACGACGCTGGAGCATCCTCCAACTCCGGGCAGCCTTCCTTATCTCTCCCACTTGACATTTCTGCATGTGAGGTGACCTGCAGCACTCCACACTCCTGACACACTCCACACTTCACCTGAGGAGCGGTCGGCTCGGCGCCTCTCTAAATCTGATGAAAATCTTTTAAACTGACCTTTGTCAATCAAAAAAACAGACAGATTCAGCAACTGTATGGCCTATTTCTTGCTTAAAATGTTGTCAGAAACACGTTTCGTTGAACTATTCCCGTAAAATATTTCCGTAAAATATGAGATCGTATTCAGAACGAGACGCCATTAGAGTCTGTTTTGAAATTTGGGAGAGGCAAGAACCACGTGACACGTTCGTCCAATGAGCTGCCGTGTGTTGCGTTCGTCACGCTCATCCCCCTCGTCGTTTCCAGTAAGTGTTTTAACATAGGTGTATAAAGTGGACACTACGGCAGTAAGAGGTTAGTGCACATTAACAGTGTACTGGCGAACAGTGCGACGCGCACACGCTCCGAACCGAGACAAGCGACCCGAGCGGTTCGGATGTTTTTACATGAACCGTACCACCCCTACTGTTTACATATTCTGTTATGTTTTGCACATTCAGGAAGTGCCATGTGCTCAGTGCTGTAGTTTTATGTATCCAATTTATTTAGTATTAGAGCACTACATAATGTTTTGTTTTTTTAAGCTTGAAAAGCTATGAATTAAATATCCTATATGGCTTGAATAGAAACATGTATTTGACGCATCGTGATGCATCGAGATATCAAATCGCTGACATGATAATCGTAATCGAATCGGGAGATCAGTGAAGATTCACACCTCTAGTTCCCACAGCCCAATTTTTCTTAAAATTCGGCCCTATGTTAGGGTTAGGGTTACATTCCATCTGTAGTCCATTGCTACTGGATAATAGGTTGAGTGTAATTGGATACCAAATTGGGAGAAAGGGGGATCATATCTGATACAAATTTATGAAAAAGGAAATGTGGGAACATAGGGCCTTATTTTTGGAAAAAATCTTAGAAATGTGGGAACATTTCTCCCGTTTACATGACTGCATATTGCGAGAGGTGGGTAACAAGGTTTTTTGTAATTTGGGTGGACGGACACTTTCAGGACACTTCATAATAAATGAGGAGAGAGGTCTGGAGGAAGTCTTCTCTGTGGTGTCATTTTGTCTGCTGGTGTAGAAGTGCTGATGGTGATATATCCCGATCACAGCTGTGCTGGAACTCGACAGCAAAATATTGACAGTTAAATATTTGTGAGTCATATGACCACCTCTGGCCTGGAGGTTCGTCAGCCTGGATCTTGTGAAAAAAATAAAAGTGACAGCCCAGTGGACAGGGAAACAGTGTGTGTATATCTCAAACTGTTACTCCTTCCTTCTGATTTCCTCACTCAAACACACCAACACGTTCTCACTCCCAGGGCGTCACAAAGTGATGCTTTGGTCAGGTGCCTTTGGCGTTTGTTACTGATGCAAAAAGTCTCCTTTAGCGTCTAGCCCTTTGGCGTCATATTTAGACGCTCTGGCTTGGGACGTACGTAGGACTGGGCGATATGGCCTAAAAATAAATTCCCAGATTAAAAAAAAAAAAAATCAGATTTCATTTTATAAAATAAAATCATTTTAACGTTATTGCGCAACCTTGCCCCTGTTTTCACCTGTTGCTGAGTAACGTACATTAACATCCCATGGTCTCTTGAATGTATACCTGTAGCAAGCTCCTTCGTAGTAACTAGCGGTAGAAACAAACGTCAAAGAGGAGCTCCGTGCTACAGAGCGGCGATTGCTAGTTGTTTAAGCCGCTACAGACCTCCATCACAGCTCGGCCGTATCAGCGGCATTTAGTAGATGTGTTGAGCCGCAAAAGAGTTCCTCAACACCGCCTCTGGTGCCCCGCATGGTGGTCCTTTAGGTCAGCGGTAGCTGGTGGTTCAGTTATCCGAGAATAGGTGACTCTCAGCCGGGGACAGAGCACCGCGAGCTGCCGGTCATTTCGGCAGAGATTACGGATAAGTAAGTAGTGAAACTACTAGTTAAGAAAATAATTAATGTTAGTCCCTGTTGCTGGTGTATCTCTATGGCAAACGCGCGGGGCGAGGGCTGAGCCCGTTCGGAGCTATGGGAGCCCAGAGGGGAGCGTCGGCGGATGTTAAGGAGAAAATCGATTTTCAGTTAAACAAATCGACGTTAACTACACATTCGAGTTAATCGATAAAATCGATTTATCGCCCAGCCCTAGACGTACGTTTAACTGACATGCGGGACAGTTAGGTTTAGGAAAAGATTGTGGGTGGGGTTACAAAATGTACGTTTCAGTGACACGCGAACGGGACATGAACCTCAGTCTCCTGGGGGAAAGTCCTGTGTTGTTTGAGCTGGAAGATCTGCCCGGAGACAGAGGAGGATGACGCCTTCAAGGAAGATGATAAAAGATTAGCGGGAATTAATAAATTGGAGTCAGATTTGAGAGGCCTTAGGGCCTTATTTTAGACATAATTCCCTACACCGGTGCGTTCCATACAGACACTAAATGGAGATTTTTGCGTCGGTATCTGACGCTGAGAGACACTGAACAAGCGTCATTTGACGGGCTGGACTTAGGAGTAAGAACGGGTTGAACACACACATACACACACACATCTCTCTCCACTCTCCAGTGTGTTGCAGGCGCTCACCTGGGCTGGCGCTGTGCAGGCGGAGCTCGGCGGGCCTCCTCCCCAAGCCGGCTGAGGGAGGGTGAGCGGCTCCGTGCCCCCCTCCCCATGGTCCGGACCACCACGTTGCCATTTGGGCTGCCGCTGGGCATCTGCTGGAGCAGCTGGGGTGACAGGCTGCGGTGTAATGCTGAGGAGCCAGGCTGCGAGAGACCCTGCTGGGGGGCCCTGTGTGGGTGGGGCTGGGCGTGTTGCTGCAGATGGGGGGCCCAGTTGCCAGGAGACCCGTGCTGCTGCTGCTGCTGGTACTGACTGACTGTTAGGTTGTTGTCGCTGTTGGAGCGCAGCAGGACCCGCGGCGCTGATAACGAGGAGGGGGACGGCTCGTTTCCGCTGCCAGAAGACGGGCCCCGGCGGCGCTTGGAGTAGGCTGGAGCCTCGCGGAAAGGCACTGAACAGGAATGAGAGGGAGAGAGGGAATTAAGTTGTTCATCTTTTAGAATCTCAGCATTTCATTTTTTCAGTAGGCTATCTTTGTTTCTGATAGCCCAAATGTTTGTGTACTTTTTAATATTTTAAAAGTCCTAGGTGCAGCACTTGTTGATAAAAACATCAAAACTAAAAGACTCTTCTCAGATCTAATGATTGTAGCTCGACTTCTTCAGCAAGTTTTGACTTTAAGTTTTTTGCGTGTTATCCATTATCTGCTCTAGCTTTTTTCAACATTTTAGACACAGAAATGGTGATAATAACAAAATGATGTCAAATTGCTTAAAAACATCAAATTTTTTTAAGGAAAGACTCTTAAACCCCCACCAAATATGTGCACTTAAAGCTGTGTTGGAAACCGTTCCCTATCTATAAACTGATTATGAAAATGTTTACTGAGGTAATAAATCAAGTGAGAAGTAGGCTCATTGTCTCATAGACTTCTATAGAAACAGACTTCTTTTTGGAGCCGGTGGAGTCGCCCCCTGCTGGAAGTTAGAGAGAACGCAGCTTTAAGGAGCTTCAGCATCAGCTTCACCTTTCAGACTGCGAAGCTTTGTCTTTGTCTTTTTTTTTACAGTCTATAAAAGTATCCCATCTTTCTACAGTTATTTAAAGTCTCCAAAATTAGACACAATCTGGTACCAGCACTACAAAGTAGTCTATGTCAGTGGAGACTTCCTCTACGTCCCTGAGGACGCTGCTACACAGACCTCCACAGCAGAGCTCAACTCTGTGTGTGAGGCCGCCGCTGCTGAGCCAGTAGTCTACTGTATATCCACAAAGTTCCACTCCCAGGCCGGCTGTCCATCACCTTCCTCTTTCTTTGTGTTGTTCTAACCTCTGGTGGATTTCTGAGGACTATGGTTAACTGCTCCTCAGATCTCTGCAGGGTAAATCCAGACAGCTAGCTAGACTATCTGTCCAATCTGAGTTTTCTGTTGCATGACTAAAACAATTTTTGAACGTACACATGTTCCACCAAAACAAGTTCCTTCCTGAGGCTATTTAGCAGAGGCACCGTGGCTCCGTGCGGAGCTTAGCACCGCCCAAGATGACTGTGATTGGTTTAACGAAATGCCAATAAACCAGAGCACGTTTTTCTCCCATCCCAGAATGCTGTGTGGAATGAATGCGCTGTGGAGGAAGGTCTGGCAATGCGAGACTAAAGGGCCAGTAACCCTGACCTTTCAACCACTAGGGAAGAAAATGTCACACCGACCTTGCATCAAACTTGCAGGACGATTTTCTGTTTTTTTTTCTAATAACAACTCTGGCGTGTGTGTCCATGTGACCGGACCCAGTGTAAAGATGAAACTGCTGTGTTCACAGGATTCAAAACCTGTAGTTCTGTGCAGTGGTGGAATGTAAGTAAGTACATTTACTCAAGTACTACTTTGGTACAAATGTTGAGGTACTTTTTACTTGAGTCTTTTCTTTTCAGGCCACTTTCTACTTCTACTCCGTTACATTTCAGAGAGAAATATTGTACTTTTTACTCCACTACATTCATCTGTTACAGCTTTAGTTACTAGTTACTTTACACATTAAGATTTCTGCACACAAAACACATGTAGTTTATAAAATCTGATGTTTTATTATAAAGTAAACTAGCCAACAATATAACGGACTACAAGTCCAGCTGAGATGATTAGACCATTAAACACACAACTGGTTGGATCCTTTACACTTTCTACAATGGGAGGAGAGTTCAGCATCGAGTACTTTTACTTTTAATACTTTAAGTTCATTTTCCTGATGATACTTACATACTTTAGTAAGTAGTAACATTTTCAATACAGGACTTTTACTTGTAACAGAGTATTTGTACAGTGTGGTATTAGTATTTTTACAGAAGTAAAGGATCTGAATACTTCTTCCTGTACTGTAACTGCGGTACACTGTCTGTTTGAATTCTGCTGCCTGCTGCACCACTAATACATGGTTATGCCACAAGCTGGCTCGTGTACTGGAACGTTTTTGTTTTTTTATTTTAACAACCAAGAACAATAAAAATGATTCAAATTGCTGTATGTTTCTATTATCCAACACCTGCTTCTCTTGTGGACAGTCACGGGAAACTGGAGTCTGTCACGCAACATCTGCAACACACGCACGCACGCACGCACGCACGCACGCACGCACGCACGCACTTAAGATATTAAAGTGTTCTCAGTTCTGCTGCATTCAGTATTCTGCTATTATTCAGCAAATTGCTTGTTGTGTATAAAACAAATGAAAGGAAATCATTTCTAACATTCGTTTATTGAACAAATTGAACACTGAATTGAATATAAAAGGTACCACTAAAAAAAAAGAATGACGGTTACATTTTAAAGTGCAGTTTTCTGCTGATATTTTGTTTCAACTAACACATATTGACAAAGACACTGAGTGTCTTTGTCAATATGTCGCAGCCTTTCGCGATGTGTTTATTGCGCCAGTTGATATCGCGATGACGATAAAAAAAACAACATATTGTGCAGCCCTTATTAGCACTAGAATATTGTCAAGCCGTTCTCACTCCGAACTCGTAAAATGACGCTTGTTCAGTGTCTCTCAGCGTCATACGACGCAAAAATCCCCCTTCAGCATCTGTATGGAACGCACCGGGCAGAGCAGCAGCTCGACCGCGGCGCTGTAAGATGATGTAGTGTTAAGAGAGACAACGGTAGAGAGTAGAATTAAAGACGGAAGGAGGTTAGTTGGGGGGGTGGATGGGTCAAATAACACAGGACTTTCACCCAGGAGACCGGGATTCATGTCCCGTGTGTCACTTTTTCTAACGCAACTGTCCTGTTCTTCTTTACCTAAACCAGGGATGCACCGAATCCAGGATTCGGCTTCAGATTCGGCCAAATATTGGGCTTTTTGACGGGAATTGTTTTCCACCGAACCGAACCCTACGCTTGCACTACGCACGCTACGCTTGTCGACGTAATGACGGCGCCGTTGATTACGGGAAGGTGTTTACGTAGGTGGAGTGTTCAATGCAGTAGGCTGTGAGAAAGTGAAAATGGAACTCGTGAGCAGAAAAAGTGTAGTTTGGCAGTACTTTCAATCAAAAGAAGGCCATTCAAGTCCAGCTACATGTTCAATCTGCAATGCTGATGTGTCTGGTGGTGGCGAGGACCCTAAACTATACACAACATCACCGCTGTTACAACATTTGGTATGAAACATCCGAAAGAATACGAGTTGTGCATGAAGGAATCTACAGACAGCAGCCAAAATGCAGCAACTTCAGGTACATTACATACATTAATGTGTTTACTGTGTTAATGGACTGAGGATGGGAGTAGGCTTCGGTATTCGGTTTCGGATTCAGCAGAATCTTAACCAGTGGATTCGGTATTCAGCCGAACCCCAAAAATCTAGATTTGGTGCATCCCTAACCTAAACCCAACTGTCACATTCTTCTTCATCTAGACCCAACTGTCCCGTTCTTGTCCCGCGTGTCACAGAAACGTACCTTTTATAAGCCTACCCACCATCTTTTCCTTAACCTAACTGCGTCAAAACTGACGCCAATAGTCCCGACCCAGCGCGTTTAGATCTGATGCTAAAGGAGACTTTTAGCATCAATAACGACGCCAAAGGCACCTGACCAAGGGTCTGTATTTTACGCGACGGGAGTGAGAATGTGTTGATATTGTGCATGTCAAGCTTGAACCAACTGAAAATGTAATTTGAGAAATACAACTTTAAAAGCACAGTGTTCTGCAGTGTCACACACGTAACTACACTTATTGAAAAAGTGTGCATGCTGTTCTCTCTGGTACATACTGTACTATTTCCATCATAAAAGGGGAGACTATGCCTCTTGCCAGTGCTGCATGTTATCAACAGACCCAAACGGAATCTGCGGATGTTTTTACAGTTATTAATAAAAATCTGCAGAATTTAGTGGACTGCAGCATTTATAGATATTAAAATATCGTATTGGTATTGTTCAACGTTTTAATAACATTCATACGAATTAGCAGACCCAAATGAATCTGGGGATATATATATTTTTTAAATCTTAAACTTTTTTCTGCTCAGGGTGGAAATGTGTTAACATTCCGAGTTTTACTTAAAAAAAAATTTTTTAAATTGCCAGAGAATTCTGTGTCTGCAGGGGGAATGAGAGGGAGAAACGCCAGAGCAGGGGGAATGAGAGGGGGAAACGCCAGAGCAGGGGGAATGAGAGGGGGAAACGCCAGAGCAGGGGGAATGAGAGGGGGAAATGTTGAAAAAGATATTCGTTTTTTAAATCAAAACGTAGCAATGTAAATGTAGCCTTAGTTACAGTTAAATTAGTAACATGTATTGACCTCACTGAAGCCTCTGCCATGGGAACAGAGCTGCACTTTCTACCTGGAAGGTGAAATGAAAGTGAATGAAAGAAAGAAAAAACTACCATTGTATGGCAGTAGTCTCCTACTCAATCATGAGAAAAGTTACCTGTATGTAACTCCAGTTCTATAAGTGTGTAGCCCAACGTATGTAAAGACATTTACTGTGGGAAATATAATTAAAGCCGGCACGGCCTCATTGTATACTATCATGCATCCATTTGGTGAAATCCAACACTAAACTTTGTCCGAATGCCCTACAGCTGGCGTGAAAATAGACCTGGCGGGCAATTTTATTGGAGCAGGGAGCCACTTCACTTCCAGTGGATTATCCAGCATTGACTTGAATGGCCTCGAATGCTCGCGCGGATTACAACACGTTCAGAGCGCAGATGCGCCGGTGGAAAATAGGGGCTATACTTTATACTCTTACTAACTGCTTTGCTTCTGTAATAATTAATGCGGCCACTAGAGGGCGCCACCACTGTGAATGTAAAGCTCTATGGTGTTTTAAGCACCCAACGTTGACTTCAAGGCACCTAAACCCTAACCTTAACCCTAACCATTGCCTAATCCTAGTGCCTTCCAAGCAGCGCTGCCTGGAAGACGACGTTGGGGGTTTAAAACACCAAACACCAAACATAAATATGAGTCGTAATTTCTGCTTGAACAACTACTTGTGGGGGCTTAGGAGAACAGTCCTCCTAAGATGGGACAGCAGTTAAGCCTTTGGGTCAAGTATAAACCCAGCTGAATAAATCACTGAGCTGTGTCGGAAACAAAGTGCATGTCAGCATTTGTATACCGCAGGGATGGAGATGGAGAGGACATATAAATAGCTTACCTTCTAGTTCTGATGTGCTATTTTTTGTCTCAGTGACGCCAGACCTGCTTGGAGACTTAGTTTGCACTGATACATATATATCTGTTTATTGACTGTTATTGTGCCTCTTCTGGCGTTATTGTACATGTTCTTTATCAATCCATCGAAATCTAATCCCTTTCTCTCACCAGACAGCTCAAACCAATACAGTGTATAATTGCATCTCACATTAGGGGTGTAACGATACGGTGTTTAGTGTTTTAAGCCCCCAACATCGCCTTCCAGGCAGCGCTGCCTGGAAGGCACTAGGATTAGGCATTGGATAGGGTTAGGGATTAGGGGTTAACGCCTGGGATGGGTGCTGCGAGGGGCACGGGCACAAGGGGACCACTGGTGTGAGTAAAACACTTTAAAACCTCCATAAAAAACAAGTTTGGTTATATAAAAGCTAAAAGAAAGTCAGATATTAAAAGCAGGTTAAAAGAACCACTAGACAGGATGGACAGGGGGAGAATAAAACCTTAAATAAAAGGTCACCTCCACACCTGCCCTGGGAGATAACAAAATAAATAATTAAAATAAATAAAAAAATATATAAAATGATGAAAATAAATGCCCCGGCGTCGCAATATAAAACAATATCTCCCAATATTAAAGGAGAGAAACCTGCTAGGAGACTTAGTTTGCACTGATGCACATCTATCTGTTAATTGACTTTTATTGTGCCTCTTCTGGCGTTATTGTACATGTTCTTTATCAATCCATCAAAATCTAATCACTTTCTCTCACCAGACAGCTCAAACCAATACAGTGTATAATTGCATCTCCCATTAGGGATGTAACGATACGGTGTTTGGTGTTTTAAGAACCCAACCTCAACAAGGATTAGGCATTGGTTAGGGTTAGGGTTAGGGTTAAGGTTAGGGTTAGCTGCCTTTAAGTCGACGTTGGGGGCTTTACGATACACTCATCTCACGATTTGATACCTGATTTTAAGTTGACGATACAATATTCCCAGGATTAGTTTTAACAGAATGAGCTGCAGACAAATGACTGTAAAATATTCCTTTATTTCTATAAACTGTGCAAAACAACAGATGTGTCCTCTTAGCAAAAGTGAAATTGTATTTTATCATAAATAACAAAAATCAAATATTAAATATTAAATAAAAAACAGTTTAAAACAAACCCTTGGCGGTTCTAGAGGGGGTGCAAGGGTGGCCAGTGCCCCCTTAATATTAAGCCTGCCCCCCCTCTTCCTAACTGTGGCAAATATTTTCATATATTTCTTACCCCACCTTTATCCCCAAAGAGGGGATATTATCCATGTGCCGTGATAAATAAAAAGTAGGTTAACACTGATTGAGTATTCTTGTGTTTATTGTTATATGTGTATTGTTAGTCCTTTGTAGAACCAAGCCTATGGAGGGTTGGTGGTATGTACAGTAACACTTGTCCTTGATATAAATTATTTTGGTACCCCTAAAATTGCATGTGGCCCCAGCCTGGCCCCTCTAAATGAAATGGTCTAGAACCACCACTGCACATCCCACATCAAAATAACAAAATAAACAGAAAAAAATCTCTTCAAATAAATAAACAGAGAAGACGTAGTGACATCATAAGAAGATCACGCCCTAGGACGTTCAAAAATTGCATCACGATTCTTTTTTCATCTCAACCGGCTGTAATCTTAACCCATTCACGATGCATCCTTACATCCAACGGTGGAATGTAACTAAGTACATTTACTCAAGTATTGTACTTAAGTACTTGTACTTCACTTGAGTCTTTTCTTTTCAGGCCACTTTCTACTTCTACTACATTTCAGAGAGAAATATTGTACTTTTTACTCCACTACATTCATCTGTTACAGCTTTAGTTACTAGTTACTTTACACATTAAGATTCCTGCACACAGAACACATGTAGTTTATAAAATCTGATGTTTGGTTCTAAAGTAAACTAGCCAACAATATAACGGACTACAAGTCCAGCTGACATGATTAGAACATTAAACACACAACTGGTTGAATCCTTTACACTTTCTACAATGGGAGGAGAGTTCTGCATCGAGTACTTTTACTTTTAATACTTTAAGTTCATTTTCCTGACGATACTTACAGACTTTTACTTAAGTAACATTTTCAATGCAGGACTTTTACTTGTGGTATTAGTACTTTTACTTAAATAAAGGATCTGCATACTTCTTCCACCGCCGGTGACATCCCTATCTCCCATAAACACACACACTGAGATATTGAACTGAGATGTTGGTGATTGGCCACGGCTCCTCGCTCTGCACCGCTCCCCCTGACCGTCATTAGCATGATTATCAGGAATCCATGAGCAGAGCCCAGTTCCTCTGGCCCCCGCTGCCTGCTCTGCTCTACGCTGTCGGACTGAACCAGTAATGGAGGTTGGCCTTGATTTCCCCATGGACATCTTCCTCTATTACACTGTGAGATGACGAGCCTGTAACTGCTATCACCAGCTCTCCTTGCAATACAACCAACCATGCGGGGCGAGGAGAGCAGAACAGGGCCTGCAGCCATTCCAACAAGCAGCGCCTGATTATTGAGTTGATTAACACAGTCGTACCCAGTGTTGGGAGTAACGCGTTACAAAAGTAACGCAATTACAGTAATGTATTCCTTTTTGCTGTAACGCAGTAATATAACGCATTACTAATTAAATTTCGGTAATATTATACTCGTTACAATCTCAGTAACGCGAGTTACAACGCATTTTAACGCAACATTTAGTGGTGCATTGGTTTTTTTAAGAATTCACCAACACCACGACACATTTCTTCACAGGAAAAAAAAAAAACGTATTATTTTCCTGTCGCTGTATTCGATGGTTGAGATGACTGCAGAGACAAATACATTTGCGAGATGGATATTATTTTCAGGAGTTATTACACTTAGTTGAAGTGAGCTGTCCTGTTTCTGTTCCCGTGGTCAGAACCAGAGACGGTACGGACAGCATGTATGTCCCAACAGGTGACGGTACGGACAGCATGTATGTCCCAACAGGTGACGGTACGGACAGCATGTATGTCCCAACAGGTGACGGTACGGACAGCATGTATGTCCCAACAGGTGACGGTACGTCAGCGGCTGACAGATATAAACATGTCAGGAATTAATGTTGAGGCTTGCTACACGTAAATATCATTGCATTTTATCAGCCGTAGAGAGTAACTCTGCCTGTAGTGGAATGGCTTCGAATGACGACCAAAAGCGCTTGTCTTTTACTGTGACCGTTTACTGTTCAATATGTTGCAGTTTTACAAACAAGAAAGTGAACAACTTGAGCCTGACGGACATGTTGCATCTCAGTAAGCTAGCAAGAGTAGCTACACAACAGACAACTTCCGTGTAGCCTACTTCAAAATAAAAGCACTTCCTGTGACGGTTCGCAGTAAAACTAAATTACTGTTAAATAAGGTTGTGTAGGCTACCTTTTCACAAATCAGCTGTAAATCAAGTACTGTAAATAATGTAAATAGTGAGTTTTAATCACACTATAATTGAACATTTCCTTTAGAGTGTTTTAAACTAAACAACATGAATTTCTTATTCAAGTGCTATAAACAAACATTTTACAACAATGCCGTACTTTTAATTGAGTATTTTCATTTTCTCCTACTTGCCTATTATACGTTTTACTTATCTATTTTTTTATAGATTTAGTTACTTTGCATATTTATATTAATTATACAAAATATGAATAATCTATGATGTATTAAAGTGGATAAAGAGGAGACTTTATTGATCTGGTGGTGAAATTCACAAGCTAGCTACCAAATCAAACATCCCCTGTTATTTTGGTGAAAGTAACTCAAAAGTAATGCAAAAGTAGTGTAACGCATTACAATTCAGAGACAGTAATATTGTAATATAACTAATTACTCTCAAATGACAGTAACTAGTAATCTATAATGTATTACATTTTGGAAGTAACTTGCCCAACACTGGTCGTACCAAGGCTACTGTGGCAATGTCGCTGGAAGAAGTATTCAGATCCTTTACTTCAGTAAAAGTACTAATACCACACCGTAAAAATACTCTGTTACAAGTAATGTCCTGCATTGAAAATGTTACTTAAGTAAAACTATGTAAGTATCGTCAGGAAAATGTACTTTAAAGTATTAAAAGTAAAAGTACTCGATGCTGAACTCTCCTCCCATTGTAGAAAGTGTAAAGGATTCAACCAGTTGTGTGTTTAATGGTCTAATCATCTCAGCTGGACTTGTAGTCCGTTATATTGTTGGCTAGTTTACTTTAGAATCAAACATCAGATTTTATAAACTACATGTGTTCTGTGTGCAGGAATCTGAATGTGTAAAGTAACTAGTAACTAAAGCAGTAACAGATGAATGGAGTGGAGTAACTAAAGTAACTAGTAACTAAAGCTGTAACAGATGAATGTAGTGGAGTAAAAAGTACAATATTTCTCTCTGAAATGTAGCGGAGTAGAAGTAGAAAGTGGCATGAAAAGAAAAGACTCAAGTAAAGTACAAGTACCTCAACATTTGTACTTAAGTACAGTACTGGAGTAAATGTACTTAGTTACATTCCACCACTGGATGCAGTTTCCTTCTGGTCGCTTCCTGGCAGCCTGTACATCTGAAACGGGGGATTTGCTGAGTCATTATCACTCTCCCAGACTAATATCGCCAAGCTTTCTCTCTCTGTGTGTCTGCAGCAGACGCGTTGATGAAGAGAAGAGGTGCTAACGTTTAATGAGCTTGCACATTTAGGAGCTATCAATCTATCT
The DNA here is from genome assembly GCF_008315115.2 of Sander lucioperca. Classification (NCBI taxonomy): domain Eukaryota; kingdom Metazoa; phylum Chordata; class Actinopteri; order Perciformes; family Percidae; genus Sander; species Sander lucioperca. Next base: position 38,238,658 of record NC_050175.1, read on the forward strand.
ATGTGCGTCCCAGATCTGGTGATCTACAACTACCAACTACAGAGTCTTAACAAGGAAATGGATTACACCACCCCACTGCTTAAAGGGTTATTTCCAAGTTGGACCTTATTTCCCCATGCTGTCTAAGGCTACATTTACATCGCTAGGTTTTGGTTTTTAAGCAGAGTTTTGAGCCAAAAGTGATCTCTGTGCACACAAATGTTTTTATATCCAGTAGAAGAACTAATCTCTGTTTAAGCTAACACGCCCAAACGGCATATCTCATCAACATTCTCGTATACTGGGCATACACGTGCCGGGGTAAACAGGAGGCAGCATGTATACTCCGCCCGTTGCTGGTAGTTGCCATGGTAACGTTAATAGCTTAGTCTCAAGGAACGAGACGTTGTGACCAGTTCAGGCGGCGAAACGTCGGCGTTAGTGTCGGCGTTGCCAAAGGTCTCCGTTTGTGTCCGTTGAGACTGCAACACAACCCCGCAGATTCCAAACCAAAACGGGTCAGAAGAGTTTCCAAATGTCTCCGGTTTAGGGGCTCGGAAACACCAGAGAAGGGGGAATGAGAGGGGGAAACACCAGAGAAGGGGGAATGAGAGGGGGAAATGCCAGAGCAGGGGGAATGAGAGGGGGAGACACCAGAGCAGGGGGAATGAGAGGGGGAGACACCAGAGCAGGGGGAATGAGACGGGGAAACGCCAGAGCAGGGGGAATGAGATGGGGAAACGCCAGAGCAGGGGGAATGAGAGGGGGAAACGCCAGAGCAGGGGGAATGAGAGGGGGAAATGCCAGAGCAAGGGGAATGAGAGGGGGAAACTCCAGAGCAGGGGGAATGAGAGGGATGAGAGGGGGAAACGCCAGAGCAGGGGGAATGAGAGGGGGAAACGCCAGAGCAGGGGGAATGAGAGGGGGAAACTCCAGAGCAGGGGGAATGAGAGGGATGAGAGGGGGAAACGCCAGAGCAGGGGGAATGAGAGGGATGAGAGGGGGAAACGCCAGAGCAGGGGGAATGAGAGGGGGAAATGCCAGAGCAGGGGGAATGAGATGGGGAAACGCCAGAGCAGGGAGAATGAGAGGGGGAAACTCCAGAGCAGGGGGAATGAGAGGGGGAAACGCCAGAGCAGGGGGAATGAAATGGGGAAACGCCAGAGCAGGGGGAATGAGAGGGGGAATTACACCAGGGAATGAGGATTACACCAGGATTACACCAGGGTATGAGAGGGGGAAACGCCAGAGCAGGGGGAATGAGAGGGGGAAACGCCAGAGTCCTCTAAAGACCGAGATTGATTCCCAGACGAGAACGAGAATGAGAAAAGTGGTCTCGAGTATTACAACACTGTCAGAGAGTTTATTTCATTTGATGTTCCAGCCGGATCACTAAGGTACTGCACTGCTTTTATTTTGAAAATTTCCTTGTGTCCCATAAACGTACCCGTGGCAGTGCATTCTGGGTTTACGCCCCTAAGTGTGAGTATGTATATTATGTATGTATATATATATATATATATATATATATATATATATATATATAGGGTTCGAATTATGATTTCATCTTTGTGGGGGTCTCTTTAAAAAAAAAAAAGTAGTCCATGAGCAGCAAATTTTGAGCATTAAACATTTCATTTCCTGCATTCTGGTGAATTTGTATGCACCTATTTACGTTTTTCTGAATCAATGTATGCTGGAAATATCTTTATGTAAAGGGAAACATAGATTACAATCCAAATATAAAAACATAATGGAATATATTACAATATGGCTGTCAGGCATTCTGTATTGCTATTTATTCTCCTGTAGATTGACTTTTCTAATTATATCTGAGTCAGCACACATGTAGCCTATAATTTACTCTTCCTTCCTCTTTTGCATCTTTTGTTGAGTCCTCCTTAAATGTGCATATGACAATTATTCACCTCAATGATACATTAATTAATTTTAATGGATTAATAAAGCCCTGGACTGTAATATTTCAGATGTGTTACTGCTCAAAACTTTGTGCACATTCAAAAGCCTATCCCATCAGTGCTCTCTGAGGTTTGGAGGAGTCGTGATATTTTGAGAAAAATAAAGTTATAATAGGCTATTACAAGAATAAAGTCACTATATTTCAGAAAATAATCTACCTGCATCATAGTCTGCTGTGCATTACGTGATTGCTCTGCTGATGCAGTAGATCTCAGACCTCCTGACAGACTCAGAGCCCCGTTTGGGTCTCTGGTCTCTGAATGAGACCAAGTTTAGGGAAGTGGCTGCACGCTGCTCTACATCGGAGGTGGAAAACCAAATCTACGGCAGAATTACACGGAGCACAAACGGGACACATCTACCGCAGCATGCCCACAGCAGAGCGCGTCCTTTATAAACCTGAAGCTCCACAGACTACGGACGGAAGGCGCGCTGCTCGTCTCTGTTTTTACAGCGAGAGTGGACACTAAGCGACGCACAGGTCTGCATCAGAGCTCCGTGTATTTTCGGGAAAGTGCTTTATTTGTGATTTAAATAATGGCGCGGATGATTTTTAGAGACCCCCACAGGTGTATGATTTTACTGCTTTCATGGGAGCTCATCCTCTCTCTATGGGAGTTCAGCTCCCACTGGCTCCCACGTAATTCGAACCCTGTATATATATATATATATATATATATATATATATATATATATATATATATAAAACGAGATGCTTCATCTCAAGGGTCATCCTCCTAAAAATAAATTTCAAATTTCAAATTTCAAACCGCAGACAGGACTCCATCGCAGTAGTCCAAACGGGAAGTAATGAAAGCATGTATGAGGGTTTCTGCCACGGAGTCAGAGAGTGATGGCCGGAGTCTGGAGATGTTTTTTAAGATGAAAAAAGGCGGATTAGGTGACGGATTTGATGCGAGTCTGGAAAGAGCGGGTGGAGTCCAGGATTACACCAAGGTTGCGGACCTCAGAGGATGGGCAGATGGCGCACCCGTCATCCAGGATCAGATCTCCAACCTTCTGGAGCAGCACCTTGGGGGCCACAACCAAGATCATTAATCACTGATTTTTATATCATTTTTAACCCTGGTGTTTATTTTATTCTGTTGGTTGTATTTGTTTGTTCATTTTTAACATTGTATTGTCTTTATGTTGTCATTTTTAGTCTTGCTTAATGTTTTTTTTTTCATCTGCGTTTTAATTTTGTTCTGTGAAGCACTTTGGGCTGCATCCTTGCATTAAAGGTGTTTCAGCGGAACACGCACTGACACGAATTAATTACTGAAATTGTTGGGTCTTTGTAAATTATAGAGTGTGGTCTAGACCTACTCTATCTGTAAAGTGTCCTGAGATAACTCTTGTTATGATTTGATATTATAAATAAAACTGAATTGAATTGAATACTCTCTCTTTCTCTGAATCTCTTGCACACAATCGCTCACACAAATTAATTATCACGCAAACTGGGTGAGAGTGGGGAGTCAAAACAACCCGAACATATGAACTTATGTAACAGTTGGAAAAGCAATCAGTGGGATCTATATAATTAAATGCTCTGGATACACAGAATGCATGTCGGAGGTCAGCGAGACTGGAAGCACTCTGCCGAGCTAAACTGTTGACATTATGCTAATACACTGAGCCGTTACAGGAAGACAGCTCAGAAGCAGTTTGTCTTTCTAAAAAGTCCAGTTTGTGCCAATGATGTGTGCTGATTATAAAGTCAAATCAAGGATAAAATGTACATTTATAAGCAAGATTTCCATTTTTAGAACACTCCTCGCAGAGTTTCAGTTGACCCCCACTCTGCAGATTTAAAATCTCTAAATTTAAACCCAAACTATTCTGGCTGAGAACTGACGGTCACCTAACAACCAATCCAGACAGCCGTGCAGACAATGTAACAGCCAATAACGAAGAGTTATGGACATGTGTGTCCACAGATTGTTGATATAAAAGGCAATGTAAATGGACTGTATAAACGACTACTCAAAGTGCTTTTTCCTAGCACAGGAACACACTGTGGCCGAGGCTGACGTGCAAGGCGCCGCCGGCTCATCAGATAAACATTCACACACTTTCACACACCGATAGCACAGCATCGGGAGCAATTCGGGGTTCAGTGTCTTGCCCAAGTACGCCTCGACATGGGACAGGAGGGCCAGGGATCGGTAGGCGACCGCGCTACCACCTGAGCCACAGCCGCCCCGAACAATTATTAATGTTGTTATTTAAAATTGTGTTTTGAACTTGTTGAGACGTTTTACCCTTTTTCAAGTTTATGTTTTGTAATGTTCGCGTATTCAATGTTTAGTTATGCAGTGACACCTAAGACCAAGATAAACACCAGTGGTTATTGGTAGTGATCAAAAACTTAAAATGGCCCAAGTTAAAATTTTCCTTAATCCAAGAACAGACTAATGAACATCTACCAAGAAGAGAAACCTCACACACAACGCTGATTTGTTTCAGTCCTGGCACATACTGAAGGACAGAGACAACACACACACACACACACACACACACACACACACACATCCTGCATGCTTCTGCACCATAAGAGAAAAGGATAGTGATCAAAATGAGTTTGCCATTTTATCATCACATCCCTTTATTAGATAGGGACAGTAGAGAGATGACAGGAATGGAGAGGAACATATAGGACCAAGTTCTCCTGCCGGACACCAACTGGGGATTGCAAATTCTGCACTCAACCCATTCAGCCTCTTTTTTCTTATGCAGCAGTTATTTTGTATGTTTATGTTTGTTTTTATGTATTTATTGTTTATTTTAAATAGGTTTAATATGTTTGTTTGATCTCTAGGGAGGTGTTCCAGGCACGTCCAGCTGGGAGGAGGCCTCGGGGAAGACCCAGGACTAGGTGGAGGGATTATATCTCCAACCTGGCCTGGGAACGCCTCGGGATCCCCCAGTCAGAGCTGGTTAATGTGGCTCGGGAAAGGGAAGTTTGGGGTCCCCTGCTGGAGCTGCTGCCCCCGCGACCTGACACGGGATAAGCGGACGAAGATGGATGGACGTTTGTTTGTTTGTTTGTTTGTGTATGTATGCACCTTTGACCAAGGCAAATTCTACACAAGTGTACTTATTGTAGCAATAAAACCTTTTCTGATTCTGATGTTGCGGTTCATGGTCGGAACCTGAACCTCGGGGCCACCGGGGCGCTCCCCCCCCCCTCGCTTTGCTAATGTATGCTGCAATTCGCACAGAAAAAGGAAAGAAATGGAGCAAAAAAGCATTAAATTTGGATGAGATGTTGAATGGAGGTCAAACTCTGCAGGGAGAGAACTTCATCAGGGTCAGGTTAACTTCCTGCAGCTCTGAACTGAAACTGAAAACGTGTGAAGTGATAGCTACTCGCATCACATCGCAGTCTGCCTGCCGTTTTCAGGCGCAGCCCCCCTTACTTTGGCAAATATTTTCATACATTTCTTACTCCACCTTTATCCCCAAATAAGGGATATTATCCATGTGCCGTGATAAATAAAAAGTAGGTTAACACTGATTGAGTATTCTTGTGTTTATCGTTATATGTGTATCGTTAGTCTTTTGTAGAACCAAGCCTATGGAGGGTTGGTGGTATGTACAGTAACACTTGTCATTGATATATTTGGTACCCTTACAATCACATGTGACCCCAGCCTGGCCCCTCCATTACAGCTGAAGATCTTTGCCCGAACCCGACGGGACTGGTCGGGTTCAGTCTTAATTTCTATCATTTTACACGGCTCGGGCCGGGCTCAGGCTTGCACTCCGGGTTGCGTGGTAAATGAGCGGTCAGGTGATGCGTTTCGATTAGCGTGAAAACGGATGCTGAGGAGGTGAAACGGAGGCTGGCCTCTGGAGGACTTATTTTATTTCTTTGTTCCAACTTCCTAGTGGCCTATAGCCTCCGTTAGTCATGAATAAATTATGTTAGAAAATGTATGAATGACTCATTCTTGATGAAAGACAAAAGAGCTGTGTGCGTGCGGCGCAGTCTCTTTTTTCTTTCTCTCCCTTTTCCGCCGAGTGGTCATGTGCCCGCTCGCGGTGTGAAGCGTGTGTCCGCACTATTCTCCGACACTCTAATCACTGCTGATAGACGGCCTTTAGTACAGTCAGGCTGTAAACGGGTTCAGGCTTTTAAAAAGCTGTCAATCAAAATGTACTTGTCGGGCTCGGTCCTTTTCGGGCCGAACTTTTAAGGCCCTATTACAGCTCTACCCTCCATTTGGAATGGGCTAGAACAGCTGTAGTGGCAACTTTTTAAAAACCTTCCTTGCCATATACAGTGCTGGAATATCCAAAAAGTTGTGCTGAAATTGACTTTCCTATAAGCAAAAATACAGTCTACAATCAGCGATCTACAATCAGCGGTCAGAAAACTTGTTTGCTCCACATCCTGCTCTGTTGAAGTCTAACCTACGCTGACTTCACTTACAGAGACCAAGTCAAAATTGTCCAATAGCAGAACAGACTAGTGGAGCGTGAGTTTTGATAGGGCAAAACACACATCAACGCACATTCTACAACATTACCTGAATTCTAATGTATATTGTATGAAGGTACAGTAAGTGTGATGCAAAATGTGAGAGCTTGTAGAATACGATGTGAGAACTTGCACACAAAAAAAATGTACACTTGTAGAAAATGTTCACACACCTGTATTCTGAATTTGAAGTCACATTCAGAATACAGGTGTGTGAAAATATTTTAAATGTCACAAAACGATTTACTTTTGAATGAAAATAAAATACCAACAAACTTTAAACAGTACGACATGGTTCTTACAACCGCCACTGCAAAGGCTGCAGCGTAGCTGTAACTAAGGATTGTAGTGCTGACAGTCAGTGTTTGGCCGTAGCTCAGCTGTCATATGGCTCTGGGTTAGAAGCTGTTCTGGAGTGTGTTTGTCTGTGATTCGATGGACCTGAAGTCACTTCCACAGGGCAGAGGGTCAGACAGATGGTGTCCAGGGTGGACGGGTCTGTCAGCGAGTCGGCTGCTCTGCTGAGGCAGCGAACAACACCACAGTGTGAAGGATTTCATTCAGTGCCGCTTTAAATCTACTTTAGTCCCACAGCCCTATGTTCCCACATTTCTAAGATTTTTCTTAAAATTAGGCCCTATGTTCCCACATTTCTAAGATTTTTCTTAAAATTAGGCCCTATGTTCCCACATTTCTAAGATTTTTCTTAAAATTAAGCCCTATGTTCCCACATTTCTAAGATTTTTCTTAAAATTAAGCCCTATGTTCCCACATTTCTAAGATTTTTCTTAAAATTAGGCCCTATGTTCCCACATTTCTAAGATTTTTCTTAAAATTAGGCCCTATGTTCCCACATTTCTAAGATTTTTCTTAAAATTAGGCCCTATGTTCCCACATTTCTAAGATTTTTCTTAAAATGAAGCCCTATGTTCCCACATTTCTAAGATTTTTCTTAAAATTAAGCCCTATGTTCCCACATTTCTAAGATTTTTCTTAAAATTAGGCCCTATGTTCCCACATTTCTAAGATTTTTCTTAAAATGAAGCCCTATGTTCCCACATTTCTAAGATTTTTCTTAAAATTAGGCCCTATGTTCCCACATTTCTAAGATTTTTCTTAAAATTAAGCCCTATGTTCCCACATTTCTAGGACATTTTCAAAATTAGGTCTTGTGTTCCTACATTTCCCTTCAATTTAAGCCCTATCTTCCCACAACATTTTTTGGGGTTAGGGTTAGGCCGGCCACACACTGGCTGTGTGGCGTGAGCGTGTCAGCTGCGTGGCGTGTCCGTTTTTATTTCGGCTCCCATGGTAACAGGTTAGGGCTTGCACACTGCCTGCGTGACACGCACGTCTCAGGCGCGGCTCGAGCCACGCAGAAAACGCGTGCATGCTAGAAATAGGACCGACGCCTATTTTTCACGTGACACGCAAGCGTGTTGGAATCGTTTCCAGGCAACATAGAATAGGAAAAGATGTTTATATGTCATTTTGACACAAATACATATTAATAAATGACATGTTGATGTTTGAAAGTCTCTAGGTTTTGACATAAATGCAGATATAAATGTTGTTTAGAATTGTTGGGGCTTTGTAAATTATAGAGTGTGGTCTAGACCTACTCTATCTGTAAAGTGTCTCGACTCACTAACGACTAACTCTTGTTATGATTTGATACTATAAATAAAATTGAATTGAATTGTTTAAAAAAATAATAATAAAACGCCATGCAGCCGCCACGCAACAGAAACGCCACGCTCAGTGTGGCCGGACTTAGGGGGATAAAATCTGATACAAATTTATGAAAAAGGAAATGTGGGAACATATGGCCTAATTTTGGAAAGAAATCTTAGAACTGTGGGAACATAGGCACGCTCCCATGAAATCAATTCACGTATGTACACGTGATTTTTTTTGCGACGATTTTAAAAATCTATTCTTTTCCCTAGAATCGATATTTTGTATTTATTCATTTTTAACCAATGATTCACCTAAATATTTAGCTGAGTTTTTTCTGGACATTTTAATATCAAACACATGGGGTCATCAGTTAAATGCAAATACCCAAAAAAGGTCAATTTAAGAAGCTGTGTGAAAATGCCCCTCAGACTTCAGAGGGTTAGACGGTCCCGCCGACGGCGACTCCATCATATCAGTTTCCAGCTAAACAGAGCGAAAGCAGAAAATGCAGAAAATCCACGTTATGTTCTTCTTTACCAAATGGAATAAATGTCAGACTGACTGACTGACGTGTGATGTTCATTCTTCTTAGAAAACAATCCGTTTTTAGAAATGTCTCAGGATATATTGTCTCTAGAAGTGTATTATTCAACTTTTGTTTTTGTTAAAGAAGGAACATAAAATCGCAATACTCAATACTATTGAATCGCAATGAATGAAAATCGCAATGCAAATCGTATCGGTGGCCATGTATCGTGAGAGAATCAAACTGAGACAAAAGCATATCATCCCAGCCTGACTAGTTACAGTTAACCCTCAGGGGTCTAAGGGCATTTTCGCACATCTTCTTAATTTTACCTTTTTAGGGTATTTGCATATAACTGATCCCCATGTGTTTCATATCAAAATGTTCAGAACAAACTCAGCTTTCCGTATAGTGACGCCCACATTTTTTCTAGAGAAATGTGTAAAAGATAATTTGACGCTAAAGCTGAAACGTTGATGTTCGCTTTTTTGAAAATTCTTCAAATCTCTTTCTCTTTTTCTTCAAACCTTAACTTATGATGTGTTGTACGAATTGTTCTGGTGCTTAAAATGTGTTTACCAAAGTCTTTAGGTTATATATGATTAAAATAGTAAATGTGTAAAATGAAATTTTGTAATATGGCTTTCTGAGTAGAACTTTTTGTCAAACATCTTTTGGACGCGCCGGTGCGTCTTTCGTCCTCAGAGGGTTAAACTACATAAAATAAGCCTAACTACACTAATGGCGTTTTTCCATCACATGGTACCTGATCGACTCGCCTCGACTCTACTCGCCTTTTTTGGTTTTCCATTACGAAAAAAAGTCCCTGGTACCTGCTAACAGGTACTTTATTTAGTACCACCTCCGTCCAGGTTCCAAGCGAGCTGAGGCGATACCAAAAGGTGACGTGAAAACCTGCAGACTACTGATTGGTCGGAGAGAATGGTCACTAATCACTGCGTCATCATTGCTAACGACAGACGGGGGGGGGGGGGGGTATCCTGAACAAACCCGCCATTTGGACGGGGCACCGCGGCCGAGTCAAGCCGAGTCGAGTAGAGTAGAGTAGAGTAGAGTAGAGCTGGAAAAACGCCATAAGTGGGCTGTTTCATCTTGATGGCCACTTGATTATAAGGTAAAGGTACTTTACTGTCACATACACATACACGTAGCGAAATTCATTCTCTGCATTTAACCCACCCCTCAAGGGAGCAGTGGGCAGCCATTTACAGGACCAACTCCAGATCTGAGCCAGTGCCTTGATAAAGGGCACTGTACATGTTTTTTGATGGTGGGGGAAACCAGAGCACCCGGAAACATGGGGAGAACATACAAACTCCACACAGAAAGGCCCAGAACGCCCTGGATTGGAACCCACAACCTTCTTGCTGTGAGGCCACAGTGCTAACCATTGGGCCACCATGCTGTCGCCCTGTGTAACCAATTCCACTCACTTAAACTGAATAGCTCCGATAGAGAAATGTACAGGTATGTCCTCTATGAAGTCCACACTAAAGTGGAAAACAATGGAATGGAACGACAAGCGGCCAGTGATTTCCTTACATGTTATTTAAAAAATCCCACAATGCAATGCTTCGCCTGTTTTACGAGATGACAGATGGGTTAATTACAGTCATGTGAAACTACTCTGTCATTGGTGACGCAAAACGCTGATGATTCATAAGTTCCCGGAAACCTCAATTTCCTGCTCTCTACCGAGTATTTATAGTATTTATAGTGTGGTCACGCAAGCAAATTCTAAGTGAGGGAAGGATTTACATTTTTATTGTTACACTGTCACATATCTTTTTTTGGGGGGGGGTTTCTCTTCAGTAAGCATCAACAATTGCCGTTCTTATAGAACACAGATATTACAGTACGCACAGTTTGTGTCACCTTCAGATTTTTTTTGGGATCTTTTCACCGTAGAAAAAAGCTGCAAGAAAAGCCGGCATGCAGAGCTGAAGAGATCAGATCTGGCAAAGGATTGCTCGGAAAACCTAAGAGCACAAGTTCTGCAACACTAATAAATACCACAGGTAGCCTGATAATCCGCCACTACACACATTTAAACAAGTTTACATTTCAAAAATGCTTGCAGAGCCTCACATACCGGTGGATATTGCTTTCTTCCATACAACAGAATAGAACAAACAAAAAAAAGTAACCCTTGTACTAATACAATTGTCACTATCTAAATGTGTTTGATGCCAGTGAAGCCTCCAGTGGCAGGGTGTGCACCCTGCCACTGGAGGCTTCACTGGCATCAAACACATTTCAGTTGCCTCCTGCACCTTGCTACAAACCTGCGACCTTTGCACACTAGAAGCAATTACACTGAGCTGGCAGTTTAGTACAGCTGCATCTAATGCAATCCAAAACAAGGGCTCTATTAATCCAACAAATCCACGTATTAGTGCTAATTAGCGTTTCTTTATGAAAACATCATTAACTCAGTGTATGTATATATTCATTTCTGTTGGCACTCTTCTCGCCTAAAGGCTACACATGCAGCCCGGTGAGTCTCCGTCTTCATTGAGAAAACGGCAGCGGGTGAACCGAAGCCACCAAAATGGTTTCACACACAGCCAGATGGATGGATGGGTGGATGGAGGGGCTGTTAAGGTTGTGTTTGGGTGAGGGGGAACAGCACAGCACGGCACGGCACGGCACGGCACGGAGTCATGTCTGTGGGTGTTTTCTCCACCCTGGAGTCCCATTTTTCATCTCTCTCTCTCTCTGTGACCTAAAAACTAATCTAATTCCGGCGCTGCCTGCTTTTATTTTTCGAGCGAACAAAAAAAAAACAAACGAAAAAACAAAGAAAGAAAGAAAGGATGAAAAGAAGACACAAGTAGCGGATCATTCTTGCAGCCTAAATGCGTGCCGACCTACTGCATCCTAACAGCGATTCTAAGCACTTTTTTTAAAAAAGTGGAATGCATGTGCCCTTTTCCTAACGGAGCGGAGAGATTGCTCCACATTCCCAGTAAGTTGGCAGTGGCGGTAACTCCAAACTCTAAACGTCCGAAACCTAAACGCCTGGTTTGGAGAAAAGAAAAGTAGAAAAAACACAAGGCGCCGGCTGCTTACCTTCCTTTTTTAAGGCATTGATGATCGACTTCATTTTCTCTCCTTTGCTATATTCCGATTTGCATATCACGGGACTTTTTTTTTTTTTTTAGAGCCCGACTATTCCTTTCAGCACCACGGACAGCGACTCCGCGGAGAGGAGCTGCCGCGAGCAGCGCACATGATCCCCGCTCATCACACCTTTCACTGCCACCCCCCTCCGCGCGCTCTCTCTCTCTCTCTCTCTCTCTCTCTCTCTCACTCACACACACACACACACACACACACACACACACACACACACACACATATACGCACGCACGCGCGCGCGCACATGACTTCCATAACCCCGCCCCTTACACTAACCCCCCCCCCTCTCTATTTTCTCGCTGCCATGCGGGAGAGGCTGCACTGCGCTGCACAGATATTCAGTTTGCTGTCCGTGACGGAGTGAAGAAACTAGAAAATATTCACATGTGTACGATCTGCCGATTGTTTTCTCGATTAATGGATTAGATTTTTTTGGTCTATAAAATATGAATATAAGAGAATAGCGAAAAATGTGGATCAGTGTTTCCTGAAAAAGTCTAAGACGTCAGTTAACTGTCACAGAGGAGTGAAGAAACTAGAACATATTCACATTTAAGTTAACATTTACATTTACATTTGTTTCCGTAGAAAATGTCTCAAATCTATTAATCGATTATCAACATAGTTGCGGAATACTTTAATAGTTGACAACTAATCGATAACTAGATTAATATCTGCAGCTCAAGAGTTGTGACAAAGATACTGTGATTTTGTAAAGTTGAATAAATGTTTCTAAATGACCTCAGACACGTTTCTTTTTGCTGCTCTGAAAACACAATACTATAAAGGCATGTAGTGATGTCATCAGTAATCAGCCAATGATATCTGCCTGTGTGTACATCAGTTGGAAAGTAACTAAGTAGGCCTACATCTAAAGTACTGTACTTTAGTACAACTTCAATGTACTTATGTATTTTACTTAACTTACTTTCCATTTTCTGCTACTTCAGACACAAATACTGTACTTTTTACTCCACCTCATTTATTTGATTAGTTTGCAAATTCAGAATAATAATACAAAATGTGTTTTACGGATAAAGATATGTTTTGATCCCTTGGTGACATTCACAAACTTTCCTGCAGAAAATGCGGAAAAGCTTAAAAGCTGATGCTAAACGGCATTGCTGGCTTTAAAGGTTGAATACCAATAATTTATTAAAGATATGGATTATTTTAAGAATTGTTAAAAAGACGAAGCTACACACAATTGCTAGTTTTAACATGTTAGAAGAAGGTAAAGGAGTAGGAATAGTTGGAGAAGTGGAAATGGGTCTAATTAACACGGCCACACGGACTCTGCGGACACAGAATTGTCCGCAGATTTTAAACAAACTAAAAAGTTAAAGCTATAGTGCGTAGTTTCTGTCTCCCCCATGAGGAATTCTTAGTAATGACAACAACACTGTCGGCTCTTCCACATGATACAAGCCTTCCGTGACCGCGCACCACCCCCACCCGTCCTCCACACAGTTGCGCGGGACACGATCCCCGGTCTCCTGGGTGAAAGTCCTCTGTTCGACCCATCCACCAACCTCCATAGGCGGATTTTCGCCCTTTCATACTACTCGCTACGGCGTCAATTCACACGCAATCGCAAGGTAATGTAAGTCAATGGAGGCCAAACGGCGTTGATAAACACGCTAAAAAACGATATTGCGTCTTGATAACACGCCAATAATGGCGTACAGTCTGGCAGCACAGCTCGCCTGTTGGACTGAAGACTTTCAGCAGAATATCTGTTATGTGCAGCAGCAGGCAGACTCCCAGTCAGTGACCTAAAAACACCCAGGTGGCAGTGTCAAGTCCTAAAGTTGGACCCACAGTGGAAAACCAAACTCATTTTGGTCATTAGCTCAGCTCACTGCAGATATGATGAAGCTTTCTCCCTGAAGATTTCAGAAAAAACAGACTGTAGACTGCAAAAGAATTTCATTTCCATTTTGTTTTGGGCATTTTCAGCCTTTATTTTGATAGGACAGCAGAATACATGAAAGGGGAGAGAGAGGGGGGAATGACATGCAGCAAAGGGCCCGCTGCGTCGAGGAGTAACCCTCTATATATGGGCACCCGCTCTACCAACTGAGCTATCCGGGCGCCCATTATGCATTGTTTTAAAGGCAGTATTTGCTCAGAGATTTACTGTTGTCTGGTTTCCGTTTTGGCATCCTGCAGTGTTCTAAATGCTGCCTCAGAGGGTTTTTGTCTGTGAAAACAGAATACTATTCTGGGGACAAATCTGAACCACGATTTTTTAAATGAAATGGAAATATGTTTAGTAAAGGTACAAATTATCACAAACAGTTTGAGCACAAAAGACCAGGACAGCTGCTTGCCTTTTTTTTCTCCATCATTTAAAAGCTTCTCCATTAAACAACAATCATCCTTTTGGAATAAATAAACAGAACTTTTAGCAGTGTGATGAATCTCATTAACAGTCACTGCCTCAGGTGTTTGGAGTCAATTCATTTGCACATTTAACGTTAATAAAACATGAAAAGAACAGAGAAAATAACAACTGACTGTGCAGATTGAAAACCCAGAGAGACAGAGACGCACGCGCACACACGCACACACACACACACACACACACACACACACACGTAAAAAATAAAAATGGGATTCACACCAAATGCGTTGCATTCCAAATTCAACTACATGGTCTCTCGGAAAGCGCAGACCTCCACCAACGTCATGCGTTTTGGAGATGTGCTCCAAAACTGAATGGGTCCGTCCTCCAACCATGAAAGCAAGAACATAGGTGGTTGCCTGGATATAATATGTATGCTTAATGACGGCAAGATAAGACGAGTTTCCCAGGTTGGAAACATTAATAAAAATGGTATCATGAAGCTTAAAAAGAGTTTAAGAGTTAAAAAGTTTATAAAAGGGGGAAATGCAGAGAGTCTATTAACTACTAAAACTGACAGGGACTTATATATTGAAGTGCAAATGGTCTTAAAAAATATATAAATAACTGAATGTAAAGTGCATAAGTAAGCTTACAATCACATTTTGAATCCATCTGTGTTCAAAGAGACAGAATGAGAAGAAACACATGGCTACATCAAAATGTGTAGAGACAAATCTACATCAATAAAAACCATGAACCAAATAGAGATACGAAAATATTTTTTTCATTTTCTCATCTTAAATGTGTCCGCAGTCATTATTGGAATCTATTGAATAAACCGTGTTCATTCCGAGACTGATGACCTCTTATTTTCCAAGATGACTTCATTTGTCATCGTGTCGATACATTATGCATTATTTATTACTTAAAGAATATTTAATTCCAGAATTATATAAACCCAAAAACATTTTGAGACAAAAACGATCTCCGTCCACACAAGAGTTTTAGCCATATTAATACGTCTGACAGCACATATCATATGACCATTCACACACACACTGGGCATGTGCGTGCCGGAGTAAACAGGAAGCAGATGGTCTGACGTTACTCTGTGGTTGAAAATAATGGATGGAGAAGTTGAAAATACTGAAAATACTTTGGAGAAAGAACAACAACGGTGAAAAGTAAGAGCAGGGATTCATTATCTTGGAGCGAGGTGAACTGTTACTGAAAGGTCTGTAAGATACCTAACTGATAAGACTGACGGATGTGCATTGTCGTTTCCAAAGGTCTCAGTTTGTGTCCGTCCAGACTACAACGCAACCCCAGAGTTTTCAAACCAAAAACGGGGGCTGCAGTGTCTCCCTTTTAGGATCTCAGAAAAGCCAAAGTAGTGTGGACGTGACGCGTAAACGTTGCAAAAGATACTTGTTTTTAAACCAAAACGTAGCAGTGGAAATGTAGGCTGAGAATGAACCAATGAACATTTTGAATTTATTCTATAGTTTGCTTTCAGGAAGTTACCATGCAGGTAGGATTCAGCCAGCGCCACGTTCAGCCCCGACAAAACGTAGCAACAAAACTGAAACGGGGGTGCGTTGAACACCCTGGTGTGTGCGCAAGCGCTGTGCATTTTTATTATCATGGGTTTACAGACACGTCTCTGCTGATTGGGTATCACCTGTGACACAGCCAATAGTCTCACAATGCCAGACCTTCCTCCACAGCGCTGCGGGGGAAGGTCTGGCTAGTCCACACAGCATTCTGGGATGGGAGAAAAAGGTGTTCTGGTTTATTGGCATTTCTTTAAACCAATCACAATCGTCTTGGGCAACGCTAAGCGCCGGACACAATGACAGCGCTGCTGCAAAATAGCCTCGGGAAGGAGCTTGTTTTGGTGGAACATGAGTACGTTCAAAAGTAGTTTTAGTCGTGCAACAGAAAACTTTGGACTTTGGATTGGACAGATAGTCTAGCTAGCTGTCTGGATTTACCCTGCAGAGATCTGAGGAGCAGTTAACCATAATCATAGAAAGAGGAAGGTGACGGACATCTGGCCCAAATGAGGGACATCCAGCTGAATTTCCGGCGGCACTAGAGCAATCCTGGAAGTGGAAGGTCGTGGATATAGACTACACAGCCAATAAACGATAGACACACCAACCAAACAAGAGAAAACATAACTCAGAACACGTTGTGCACCATTGCACACCGTTCCAAGGAAACGTGTCGTTCAACCAGGAAACCGTAGCAACACAGTTCACAGTTTTGAGACTGAACGTGCCCCAGTTGTTGGGAGCAGGGGATACAGGGAAATATAGGATTTGAGCCAACGACAGACTGGTGAGCAGCTTCTCCCAGTAACACATCCCTGTTGTTGCTAAGCAACTCAGAGGGGGATGGCTCCATACATCATTAAAGCTACACTTACAGTACACATCCGCGTGCACACCTGCCCGTTGTATGATGTCATGTATCCCCCTCTCTCTCTGTACTTGTACTGTTTCCAAGTTGTTTGATTTCCTGCTCTGCTGTTGTGAGAAGTCATCTGGTTACACCCTGTCCTCGTTAATGAAGGCCTGTCAAAGCTCCGCGTCTCTTATTTCCTCCTTCTCTTTCTTTCCGCTACAACTTCAAAGCACGGGGACACACTGATACGAACTCATCCAAGAACTGACCCCGCTAAAAAAGCAACATACCAGATGGCTACATGCAAAGCATATGTTGTCATAAAGTATGCAATAATGCAGAGATGAGAGCAGATTTCCATACTGTGCACTGCCATTTCATGCTAGTCGAAACATAAAATATGCATCTCTTTTTTTGTCAATACAGGGTTTGCTGAAACATACTTTATTTTGAAATAAAACAAAGCCTTATGTGAGGTTTATGTGTCAGTCAGCTGATTACACTACATGGCCACTTCTGGTTTCCATATGTGATTGTTAAACATATCAATCTAAAATCATGAGCATAAATCTGCAATCAAACACCTCATGCCGACCTTACACCAAACGACTTTTCAAGCGATTCCACTGTCGCAGACTACTTTCCAGTCTTGCTAGAGTCGAGTTGTGGGGTTGATAATTGTATTTAGAGGTTATATCAGAATAGGTTTACATGGTTTAATTTTCAAAAAACACTATATTTTTGTTGTACTGCACATTGCTGCAGCTCCTCTTTTCACCCTGTGTGTTGAGCTCTCTGTTTTAGCTACAGAGTGAGACCTCTCACTTCTGTTCTATCTTTGTTGGGAGTCGCACATGCTCAGTAGCTAGGTAAGGGCTACTAGCCAGTCAGAAGCAGAGTATGAGGGCGTGCCCTGACAGTACCTAGGTAAGGACTACTAGCCAGTCAGAAGCAGAGTATGAGGGCGTGCCCTGACAGTACCTAGGTAAGGACTACTAGCCAGTCAGAAGCAGAGTATGAGGGCGTGTCCTGACAGTACCTAGGTAAGGACTACTAGCCAGTCAGAAGCAGAGTATGACAGCGTGCCCTGACAGTACCTAGGTAAGGACTACTAGCCAGTCAGAAGCAGAGTATGAGGGAGTGCCATGCTAGCAGCTAGGTGAGCATTATAACGTGTGTTCCAAAGTGACCACGTTTGTCTCTGAAGTAAAGGCTGGACTACAATAGAGCTGTTTGGAGCAGTTTGTGAACAGTGTTTTCTGTTGGAGATGGTAAGTCCCTTTGGGGTGGACTTTGGGCTTTTTCACTTTGTAAAGCTATAACGTGCACAAAAAAGATATATAACACAATGAAGGAAAGGGAAAAAGCCAAAAAAGCATAATATGAGCACTTTAAGTCTTGGTAGATTAGTTAAATCACATGTGTCTAACTCAAGGCCCGCAGGCCAAATCCGGCCCCTTGCTAATTTATACATTTAGGTTCACAATACATTTTGGCCCACCTATTTTTTGCCACTTTTCACAACGTTTTTTTAGACATTTTTGATGCTTTTTCCAAACCTTTTGGCATTTTCTTCGACATTTTTGTCGACCAAACTGTAAGTGAGAAGCCTATATGAGACATGCAATAATACAGTCAAAGATATTTGACTTTTCCCATGACATAAAATCAATAAACTCTATGTCTGGCCCTTGATGTGATTCTCATTTTCTAGTGTGGCCCTTAGGGAAGCTGAGTTTGACACCCCTGAGTTAAATCATGTGGACATTGTCAACAACCAATGGGTGCGCTCCCTCCAGCACCAAACAGGAAGCAGCAAACGGCTAGAGCCAGTGTTGTTTATGGTTGCTATGGTGTCGTGTTACGCTAAAGAGGGAAAGTGGCTGATTTTCAACCCTTCTGAAGCATGTCATCCAACAGGAGATTTACCGGCAGATAAACACAGACCTTCAGGTACAGCCGCCATTCATCTGCCTGTACGGCAGAACCGAACATCTGCAAACTCTCTCTTAAATTACCAGCTAACGCAACCAGCTTGACCCTGCAAGATCCCCCAGTCTTTACATATAATGACAGTCTTTAACGTTAGAGGTGAGATGATTGTCTTTAGATGTGAGATGGTGTCAGACTTTAGTCTTTTCAAAGTCTTCTAGTGTCTGGTAGGCATAAAGCGTAAGAGTATACTAGGTTGGACTTTTGTATTTATATACACGTATATATATATATATATATATATATATATATATATTTTATATATATATAAAAAACACAACCAAACATTACACCCATGTGTGATTCTTGGACATCAATCTGCTGCTCTAACAGCCTCCACTCTTCTGGTTCCAAGCTTTTCCAACACATTTTTCAAACCTGCTGCAGGGATTTGTTCCCATTCAGACAGGTCCAGCTCACAGTCGCAGCTCCAGTTCACCCCAGAGGTGTTGGATGAGCTCTGTGCAGATCTATCAAGTTCTTCCACACCAAACTGAGAGAACTTCGTCTTTATGGAGCTGACTGCGTGTACGTGGTCGTTGTCATGTTGAAACAGGAAACCGACAAACACTACTGTTTAAGATATCGTACAGTGCTGTAGCATTAAGATTAACCTTAGAGGGTATCTAGATTTTTTTTTTCAACCTGGACCCTATTTTCCCATGTTTTTGTGTCTAAGTGACTGATGGGAACAACAATCTTTAAATTGGTCCAGTATTAAGCGAGACTGCTGCAGTCAGCAGTGGAGAAACAAGCTACAATGTAGCGATAATGGGCCTTCAATTTCCGTCCGTTTCTGTTTTTGCTGCTGACAGACTCAGATTATTATTCTAAGTGTCTGACAGCATTATAAAAGGATCCCTACAGAGATAGACCTTTTTGTTAAAGAGTTAGATCCTCTTTGTTTAACATGAAACAGCCCCGAAATCCCCATCACCAAACTACACCAGACTCCTGTACTACTACTATCATTATTAAACACACTTCATTCAAAGTGGACAGAAACTAAATAAAAATATCAAAAGCCGTCTCGGTTCATCTTTCCACTGTTCCAACAATCACCACTCTGGTTTGGGTGAAATAAACTCTTAATTCACCCATTTACATGTGGAAATATGCTGGCTCTATACACGCTAAAAGTAGTGATTATTTAAATGGAGTCTGGTGAGTTTAAGCAATAAGCACATTTTCCAAAATGTCAAACTATTGCTTTAATACTACTATTATGTGTTTCTTTGAGATGACTTTCTCCGTGCACACAAACGTTCAGAGTTCATCAGAAAATCTGTGAATTATTCCCTCTCCTTCCCTCTCTTGGGTCTCAGTCAACGATCTTGTAGATAATAAATAAAGATAAAACTACAATATGTTTTTTTCTGCAAATCTTCATATCCACTCCCTGGCTGTGTGTATATAAAAATAAACCCTGATGCATTAACATTCAGTCCCTTCTGCCCTGCTCTGACAGCTAGATGTCTGTTTTTCCTGCAGCAGAAACCTGCTGAGTGTCAGCCAGCTCTGGATGTTTTTTGGAAGGATATTTTAAAGTCATTTTTGGGGGGTTCTTGCAGGAATTGGCTTGTGTTCACGAGGTGGTGCAGTGTAGAATAGACTCCAGCTTTAGGAAGCAAACAGAGAGCGTCCTCAAAACTGTAAATCCTGCAGAAAACCGGGAAATAGACGAGTGTGACGGTGGTTGAGGTGTGTTTGTGAATGTGTCGAGTGCATGTGTGTGTCTGTGTGTGTCAGTATGAAAGTGTGTGTTTGGTCAATACGTACTCCCTGTCGGATTATCACACTCTGGCAGCGGTTGGTCTAATATGCCCATCTGTCAATCATTCTTACACAGGCTTACGGTTGTATGGAAAGGAGAAATCTGCTACAGACGTGTGTGTGTGTGTGTGTGTGTGTGTGTGTGTGTGTGCGTGCGCGTGTGCCTCATTAGAGTGACAGTCCATTGTAAAGAAACTAAATTACCTCTTTTGGGAGCATATTTTGCAATGAGCAGACTTTGTTTTTTTTTTGCATTAGTTCTTGAAATGTTTGCCTTGTTTCCATCGCCGTGCTTTGTTGTGTCTCGGCTCGGCTGTGACCCCGCCGCCGGCTCGCAGTCGCTGCATATTATTATTGTCTTTGTTGCCGCTCGCAAAAGTCTTTATCTAAATATGGAAATGTGTTGTGAGTTAATGGAAAAGACGAGGACGTTAAAGACAATTGCGTGGATGTAGAAATGTTTTGCTGATTGTTATAAGTTGGATGGTTGGCTGCATTATCTATTCATGATTTTTTTTTTCAAACGACGGAATGTTGCTAAGTACATTTACTCAAGTACTGTACTAATTCTAAAGTACTTGTACTTTACTATGGATGTCACAGGCGGCAACGGTAAGTGGGGGATTACGTTTAGAATGGTTGCTAATTAGATCTACTCAGATTGGACCTTTACTTGTAACAGAGTATTTGTACACTGTGGTATTGCAGACTGATCTCATGAAGTGGCGTATGTATGACACGTCAATTCGTACGCCCTTATTGGCGTGTTATCAAGACGCATACTCGCTTTTTAGCGTGTTTATCAACGCTGTTTGGCCTCCATTGACTTACATTACCTTGCGATTGCGTGTGAATTGACGCCGTAGCGAGTAGTATGAAAGGGTGAAAATCTGCGTAGGGAGGTTGGTGGATGGGTCAAACACAGGACTTTCACCCAGGAGACCGGGGATCGTGTCCCGCGTGTCACGTTTCCTAAACTCAACCTTCGCTTTCTTCTCGCGATAACACGCCAAGTGGCGTGTATGTTTACGTCTGCTGTATACAGCGTAGACGTACACGAGGATAGCTCAAAATGCGTACAGATAACACGCCACTTGGAAAGTGGGCGTGTATGTTTACGCGAAGTCATGATGTCATGTTGCGTATTGTTACTTTTACTGAAGTTAAAGATCTGAGTACTTCTTCCAACAATGATAGTTTCATGCTGTAAAACTCTGTTGAGATTTATTAAGCAAGTATCCAGCAGTGGAATGTAACTAAGTACATTTGCTCCAGTACTGTACTTAAGTCCAGATGTTGAGGTACTTGTACTTTACTTGAGTCTTTTCTTTTCATACCACTTTCTACTTCTACTCCGCTACATTTCAGAGAGAAATATTGTACTTTTTACTCCACTACATTCATCTGTTACAGCTTTAGTTACTAGGTACTTTACACGTTAAGATTACTGCACACAAAACACATGTAGTTTATAAAATGTTTTATTATAAAGTAAACTAGCCAACAATATAACGGCTACAAGTCCAGCTGACATGATTAGACCATTAAACACACAACTGGTTGGATCCTTTACACTTTCTACAACGGGAGGATTTTTCTGCATCGAGTACTTTTACTTTTAATACTTTAAGTACATTTTCCTGATGATGCTTACTCCCCCTGCCCCCCTCCCCCCCTGAACCGTTACATCATCTGGACACAGTGAGCAGGAGAAACCGTGAAAGCCACAGGGCTTATGGTGTTTAGATCACATCACACACACACACACACACACACACACACACACACACACACATACACACACACACACACATCAACATGTAAACACACTAAAGCTGCATACAGTAAGAGGCTCTGCACGACACAAGCTGTCTCCGATGAGAAGGTGTGGGCCGCAAGTATGATGTGAGTGTTTGTGTTTAAGGTGGAGCGGTAGAGGGCCGACGGGAGTATAAGTTAGAGAGTAGGAGGCACCCACCTTTGCAGCAGGCTGAACCCATAGCGACCAATCGAGACTCCAGAAGTAAAGAAGTCCCATTCCCCAAGTCCACAGAACCAACAGCTCCAAGGGGACAGAAACGGAACAGAGATGTCCGAACACGCAGGGGGGGGCGCTGACCGGTTGACTACCTGAGCACCTTTAGCTAACCATGGCTGACACTCACACACTCATAGCTGCAGCCCAGTGCGTGTGCTTGGGGTTGAAACAGTGTGAAGGGCGGGAGTTAGGGGTTTGTAGCAGATGTGGACAGCAAACAAGAGGCTCTTTGGGGGGGGGGGTAATCCTGCACCACGGCGGCATGGTGTCCCACTTCCCTTAGCCCTTCGTCAGGTCGCCGCAGTGTAAGGCTGGTGCATGGCGTCCATGAGATAGGGCAACAATTGCAGGATTACATCTTTAGATTAGATTAGATTTCTCTTTCGCTCTCTCTCTCTCTTCATTCATTTCCCCCACAGCCTCATCTTTCTCTTTCCTCCTTTATATATTTATTTGTTTGTTCATCTTTTCTCATTTTCTCTGAGGCCTCATAATCCCCAAGTCATCTCCGTCCGTGCACCACAAACTGCTCTAAAGGCTCTGTGTTTCTTTTAGTTTACAGGAGACATCGTCACAACGGTTGTAAGCAGAGTACAGAAAAGTGTAATGTATATTATTGTATGCGTATATATGGAAGCTGTACACCAACTGTGATAGTTTGCATGGCTTTGAAACTGAAAATGTCTCTCCATCAGGTGGTAGATCGGAGCTGAATCTGTTGCCATCCCCAATCTGCTTCTCCAGAACTTAATAAGTGAGTTAATGGCAACTAAGCAACGGAGGTAATTAATAGCAAGATGGGAAGAAAAAAAACATGGAACTAGTTCAAAAATCGTTTTATTTTTTTCATTTCTGTATGTTCGTGAGAAATCTTTCTCGTCTTCTCACCTCCCTCTCGTTCCTCTCACACACACACACACACACACACAAATGCAGAGTGAAATAACTCTCAGACAGTATACACATATATATATATTCTGCATTTTAATGCAGTCTTACAAAACGAACCCTTTACTGTAACAAGCAGTGGACAGAATACAGGCTGAGTGGGCCATGTGTTGCCTTATTTGGGATTGCAGCCACTTGAATCCTCACTCAAACAATCCGTAGATCATTTGAAAGCACAAAGCTACATTTGGTTCAGTATCACTTACAGTAGACTACGTTTAAAAAAAACTCCAAAGAGCTATGGTTTAAAAGACCAGGGTCATGACTGTAATCAAAAGTACAAGTCCTGACAAGCTGTTGTCTAATTCCCTTTCCTTTAACTCTTAATCTCTCTCTCTGACACACAAAAACTATTTACTTGTTTCTCCAAAGGACGCTAAACGGAGCATTATGTTGCATAACAAACAAACACAATCAATAGAAGAATCATTGAATACATCTGCCGAGTTAATCGAACCCTTCCACGCAGAGCGGCACGGATCAGCCAACACCTCTGGAAACCGACCAATCGGTGCCCACCCAACTAAAGCTCCCACTGGCCGAGGCATTGATCATTTCTCCTGGCCTAATCGGCTCGGGATTGTCCTGGTGTAAACATAAACTTTCATCCTCTTGGCAACGCTCTCGTAATCCCGCCGAGGGGATTATACCGGGAGGTCATTTAGGAGGATCAAAACCACGGGGGGGATTTGAAATGTATCCCGAGGGAGATTCAGGAATACGCGCTGGGTGGCTGGGGAAGAATAGGTGGAGGGAGGATGGATGGATGGATGGATGGGTTTGTGCATGGATGGATGGGTGGATGGATGGATGGATGGATGGATAGGTGGATGGATGGATGGATGGATGGATGAGTGGGTGGGTCGATGGATGGATGGATGGATGAGTGGGTGGGTGGATGGATGGATGGATGGTTGAGTGGGTGGATGGATGGATGGACGGATGGATGAGTGGGTGGGTGGATGGATGGATGGATGGATGGATGAGTGGGTGGGTGGATGGATGGATGGATGAATGAGTGGATGAGTGGGTGGGTGGATGGATGGATGGATGGATGAGTGGGTGGGTGGATGGATGGATAAGTGGGTGGATGGATGGGTGGAGGAGGGGAAAAGAGGAGTAGCTGCTTTGCCACTTACCTATATCCGTCTCTTTGTGGTTCTTGACGAGTTCAGCGAGCTCAAAGTTCCCAGCAATAATGGCAACCTGGAGAGTATGTAAACACATAAAACTTTAAAAAAGCACAAATTTGACAAAAGTATCTTTTTGTCGACTACTGAGACTGAGCACTGTAACAAATCATTTTAATAAAAATACACCGTTGGTTATGTTTTGGGCTGCTTCTGATTGAATAAGATACTTTTAAATACCCATTCTCTGTCATTATTTCCATTATTTAAAAATGTTTTCAGTAATGCATTCACTCTTCCTCTTTCTATTTAAAGATTGATCATTGTTCGTTTGACTGTGTCTAGCCTAAGGTTGTACTCTTTTTTTTTTTATTGTGTTATATTTGTGTCTTGTACTCTGTATTCTGTTAATTTGTTTTGTGAGTGTTTGTTTGGGACCCCCATAAAAACCAGATGAAACATTTCTAGGGTAAAATAAACAGTATAATACTGAAGTAAAAGCAATTTCACTGATTTCAGAAAGTACTCCAACAAGTACAAGAAAGAGCTACTGTCGGGTGCCCGGATAGCTCAGTTGGTAGAGCGGGTGCCCATATATAGAGGTTTACTCCTCGACGCAGCGGGGCCGGGTTCGACTCCGACCTGTGGTCCTTTGCTGCATGTCATCCCCACTCAACCCTTCTGAAGCGTGTCATGCAACGGGAGTTTTACCGGTGGATAAACACAGACCTCAGAACAGAAAATCTGCTGACTTGCCCATAAAGGCACACTGTGTAGGAATTTCTCCCATCTAGCGGTGAAATTGTATTTTGCATTCAAACGAATAGTGCTCTCCAGCGCCTCGCTTTTTCAAGTGTGTGTCAAAACTACGGTAGCCGTTATGTACCAAGAAGCTATGATTCCCTTTTTCAGCGACGAGGATTCCTTCTCCTGTGACTCAGAATAAGTATGATCCTCCATTATGAACTAAAGTGCAGTGCAGGCTTTCAAATTTGCCGGTGCAGTGACAAGCGCCTCTCACTGATCTCCTTCTCCGTTTCAGCTGGTTTCAGTCACGTGCCGCTGGCTCTGAACGAGAACGTGTTGTGGATTAGCTAGACAGGTAGGCTAGTGCTCTATGTCCCTCTCAGCGATGATAGTTTTTCAAAATGGCGGAACGACATGGAAGCCTCCTTGGACTTGCCCGTCCAATGTAAATACACATAAGAAATTCTTAGCTTACGAGGATAAGTCAGATCATTGGCAGAGGTAATTTTACACCAATGAGGACATATTTATGAATGAAGACATTGATTTTAGCTTATACAATACTTAAAACACTACACAGTGTACCTTTAAATTACCAGCTAACTGTCTACAAATGAACTGTCAGCGGAGCATCGAGGCTGATCAGTGCCAGACCAAAGACAGAGCTGGGCGAAAGACAGAGCAAAGTGTCGCTGTGGCTACGACGAGAGGTAAGCCATGGCAGGGTATTACTTAGCTTTGTAGCTTCATATGCACCGCTGCTAAAACTGGAAGCCCTAGACCAGGGGTTAGCAACCTTTACTATCAAAAGAGCCGGTTTTGGCCATAAAAAAGGGCCTCATAATGAAGGTAACAGCCTATTCAATCTAAATTAGCCTATCAACATTGCTAATGGGTCTAAATGAGCATTTATTAATATGCTTATGTTTGTTGGCATTTTTATGGCCCTGTCATTTGACCATTTGATCCTCTTTCTTCCCATCAAGTTTTCCCAGGGTTGTGGTTAGACAGCTAATTAAGACTATCAGCTCCACACAACTCTCTCTGGATTTCTCAGTATGACTATGTTCAGAAGATTGTGGCGTCCGGTGACTTTCCCGTGCAGAAACTCGAGTGAAGATAATGACCTCTTCTGAAGAGTCCATCATGTTTTTTCAGTCCTCCGTGTCCTCCTTGGCTACTAGCAACTGCATCACAGAAGGCTTGCGTCATGTGGACGCCACAATAGCGGTGTTGTAAGTAGAATTCCTCATGGTGGCGACAGAAACTACGCATTATAGCTTTAAGTAGAATAATCATGTATCTGTACTTTATTTTGTAATTTATATATTTCTGGAAACTTTTGTATGTATACTTTTACTCCAATACATTTCCCCTTAGCTTCTTCATTACTTGTTACAAAATTAAAATCACAAGAAATTTGTTAGACTGCAAAAAAAGCAGTTTTTGGGGAATCATTGCTCATAGATTGCAAGTAAATGTACACTACACGACAGTGGTGTGGTCATTACTTAGAATTCCTCATGGGGGCAACAGAAACTACACACTATAGCTTTAAACACAATAATGGGGGTACTTTCTCACACACACACACACACACACACACACACAGTGCGCACATGTTCATGTGAGAGTTAAAGCTGCTGTTTTAAAGTTTTCTGTTTCTTTATATAACTTTATTTCAAATAAAATGTACAAACAGTCATCTCAGTTCATGGAGATAAATTATACAAATTGAAATAATGCATATGATGGTAAAAATGAATAAAAAGGAGATAAATGAATAGGTGACGGACTACTTTAAGGTTGGTGACAGCAGGTAAATTGTTCTGAGTAGATATTGGAAATGCCTTTCTTATTCGTTACAAGTTTAAGAGGCTCAAAGTACATATCAATATCAATTAAGAATAACTTAACACATGGGTTTGACTTAGAGCATGTGGCTTTGAAAATATGAAACTTCCCTAATAAAATAAAGAGATTTACAGAGACTTAGGCTGCGTTCCCAACGCAAGTCTTAATGCTTAATTC